>NC_067400.1:559910601-560210601 GCF_016432865.1 Antechinus flavipes
GGCCCTGGAGACTCCTGTCTGTGAAGGTTACCTTGATGCTTTCCCTAATAATCTCTCAATTCCAAAGTGACTCCCTCCCCCCATCCATTCTTCTCAAAGGCGACCTCTCAGAATTTTTTCTTCTCTAAATTGCTGTGTTGCAATTAACTTGACAAGCTGACAATGAAAGGCCATTTATTGGGTTCTGTTTGGGGGGAGAAATCAACTGGAGAAGATGCAGGAGAAGGAAAATAAACTCTCCCCTCCCCATCTCAACTATCTCCCCCTCCTCCAAATGTAATACACCCAGCTGGTGATATGTGTGCATCAACCCACATTTCCACTGGAGAATGGCTGCTACTGCTGCTATAGTGGAACCAGCCCAGCCCAATGTCTCCCCAAAAACTGGGCTTCTGCCCTCACCCTCTTGCTCTGCTCAAAGTGATGTATTGATGGCATTCATTTAAGTGATGCTGTGAAATCTCAGGCCTGTCAGGGGAGAATTTAATAGTCTCCCAGCCAGACTTGCCCCAAAAAGTCTCCAAGAACCTGCTTGAAACTGGAAATATATGTAAAGGTGCATGGGATAGTGCATATTTCCCATTCATAACCCCTTCTCAGCATTAAAGTTTCATAGGAAAAGCTCAGCACTCAGACTCATTTGGAGATCTAACTACAGGCCTATAGATATTCACAGAGAAGTGTGCACTCATGCAGAGATGCATATAGACACATAAATATATGAGAGGAAAACAAGGATGGAGGAGTAGGTTTGGAGTCTGCCCTAGTATTGGGAATATTCTAGTTGCATGACAATGGGCCAGAGATACTTAATAATTAAGCAAAACAATCTTTGGGTCTTAGTTTCCATTTTTGTAAAATGACACAAATAATTCCTCTGGTGCCTACTTCATAGGGTTCAAATGAGGAAATACGTGCGAAACAATTTAACAGACTTTAAACTGCTAGATAAATGTAAGTTATTGTTCTGTGTGTATGTGTTTTTTTCCTCCTTTTCTTTTATTCATGCTCTAAATCTCAGAGCTGGAAGGGTCCTCAAAGAGCATTTAATGTAGCCAGCCTCACATTAACATCATTCAGTTCAATTCAAGAAACATTTATCAAGTGCCTACTGTGTCTGGGTTGCAGAACCAGGCCCTAAAGTATACTTTTAGGAACTTCCATTCTATTGGAGAAGGCACGAGGCAGCCATAGTATGTGGAGTCAGAAAAAGCTGAGTTTGAACCAGCCTTTGACACTAGCTGTGTGACCTCGAACAACTCACCTTGCTCTGTTTGCTTGTTTTCTCATTTGTGAAATAGGGATAATGCATTATCACTTTATATCCCTCTTTCATATTGATTTTCAGATACGAAGATGGCCATTGTGAATGGCCCCAGCCTTCTCTGGGCTAAAAACCCTGAATTCTTTCAATGAGGTTCCAACAGCATGTTCTCCAAGACTTTGATTAGCTTGGGCCTTTACCTTGTCTATAGATTTCCTAGAATCTCTTACTCAGAACTGACCATAATACCCTAAATGTGGTCTGATCAAGACTGAGGACATGACAGACATCAGTTCTCCTGCCAAAGAATTAAAAGTAATAAGCTATGGCAGCTTGAATTAGTCACTGGCCATGATTGGCGTAAAGTCAGAGACTCCATGATGACAAAGCATGAAAACAATTGGAGCTGTGGGGACACAGGAGTTTATCTCACCTGACTTATATTACAGATGCTAAGGTCCAGAAAATATCAGCAACTTTCCCCACAACTAATCAGTGGCAGAGTTAGAATTTGAGAAGAGTTCCTAGCTCAGAATCCAGTTCCCTCTCTCCATCGTTGTACACTGGCTCAAGGGCTTCCACCAGGACTGAGATCTGCATAGGAGGAGATGGCTCAGAGTTCTTAGTTTTGGAAGCCTGAGCTTTGACTAGATGCTGGGTCAAACTCTCTTACTACTTCTTCCCCCTTCAGTCGACTATCATGCCAGCCTTAGGCTGCAACTAATGTGAGGGCTAGTCCACTTCCGTTCTTTTCCCTCTGATATGATCTGTCTTTCCTGACAAGAGATCCATTCTTTGCATGATGACAGGGGTCTGATATTCATAAATTTCCAAAATTAGGAGGAAGAAAGGGAGGTCCAGAAGTCTGCCTGTTGCTAGGAAAAGATGAGTATTCATGTTAATTAATACATGAGGACACTGGTTAGTAGTCTCAACTATATCTCATTCAACTCAATTAAACTCTACTAAGTGCCATGTTTTGTGTAGGGCAGTGGGAAAGCAAAAACAAGAAGAGAAATACTCCTTGCCCTTAAATTTTACTGGTACAGGGAGAAGAGTCACAAAATATAAAAAAGTAAAGTATATCTAGATGATATACAAAATATTTTAAATGGGAAAGAGAAGGTTGGGGAGGAGGAGATCATTCAAGACCTTTTAGGAGATAGCACTATAGCTTTGGAGAATAATGGCAATGATCAGGGAGAACCCCCTATTATGCTAGATTAGGGAATCTCCCATGGCACTGAGTACGTGCTCTGGTCCCTTTCTGTGGAAGATATGCTCTGGTCCATTTGCTGAAGGAATTTTCAAGATGCTATAGCAACTCCCGATTGGTCACCAGTGAGAAGGATTGAGCCATGTCAAAGATGATGGGCTACAGGATCAGGAGATGTTGCTCACTCATTAGAAAGAAGCAGAGGAGAAAAAAATCTGTCTCTTTCTCTTTCTGGATGCTTCCAGTTTTTTTTTTTCCCTTGGGTTTTTAGAAAGGGAAGAGGAATATATTTTTCTACCCCACCTCCACTATCAAGCAGCAGCAATAATGGCTCTTAGCCCATGACAGCAAGAACATAAGTTTACCAAGACTAACAGGGGGGCTTTGACAGTATTTTTCTGCTTTCTGTTTTCTTTCCTGATCAAAGGTCAGCAATTAGCAATCCTGAGAAATACGTGTTTCCAGCCCTACAGGTTACCTCAAGAGTTTGAGAATTAAGCGTTTCTAAATAGAATGCCAGCTGCCTAGTAGAAGATGTTTCTCACAATAGCACCAATTCTTGGGGGACAAAAAGGGACCATCACCAGGGAGAGAGCTGCAGTTGGAAAGACCCACAAGAAAGTTCAAGCAGCTTCCCAGCTGCCTGGAAATACAGAGAGTTCTTGTTTATGTTTTATGTCTTTGTTTATTAAACTGTGTTTGCTTATGAATCTTTTGTATTTTAAGTATTTTTTGTAGTGCAGGAAATAAAACTGCTCCATAATTGACTTCCATATTATATACTGAGTACCTTTTCTAAAAAAAACCCACTTTGGAGAGAGATGGTAGATTAAGCAATAATTTTATTTTAAGGAGTTCTTTAGATTTATTGAAAGTTTGGAGCAATGAGACAAAGAAATGGAGAAAAGCCACCCTTTCCCTAGCTCGTTCAACCATCAGGAAAGGTATGGTCTAGCTAAATTCAGGTCCAGCATTGCTTGTAGGAAAGGAGCCTCCTATGCCATGGGTCACAGAAGTAAGCACAGTGAGTATGGACTACAACATAGCATTCTCACTCTTTCGGTTGTTGTTTGCTTGCATTTTATTTTCTTTCCCAGATTTTTTTTTCCTTCTTGATCTAATTTTTCTTGTATATCAAGATAACTCCATAAATTTGTATACATATATTGTATTTAACATATATTTTAACACATTTAACATGTATTGGACTACTTGCCATCTAGGGGAGGAGGTGGGGGGAAGGAGGAGAAAAATTGGAACAAAAGGTTTTGCAATTGTCAATGTTGAAAAATTACCCATGCATATATCTTGTAAATAAAAAGCTTTAATTTTTAAAAAAGTAAGCACAGAAGAAGGGATTCTACTAGGAATCTAAAAAGAAAAATTACATTTCAAATATGGAGGCAAAAATCAGCTGAAGGTAGTCCACAAGCATTTATTAAATGCTTTCTATGTGCTAAGGACTATGCTAAGAGCTAGAGATACAAAGAAAGACAGAAGACAGTTCTTTCTCTCAAAGAGGTCATAACCTAATAGATGGTTTTAATAATGGTTTTAAAAGGTTGGATTGCTACCTCTTCTTGCTCCAAATTTCCAAATACAAAGGAAAACAGATTCCATGAGGAAAGAATAAAGACTTAATAATAAAGAATAAGGTCTAAAAAACCTTTGTTTTTAATATAATTATGTGTAAGTGTGCATATACATCTATATATTAGGACAAATTATATTGATTTATTTCCATTCCTCAGAATGAGAAAGGACAGCAGCTGGAGTTCCAAAATTCTAGAAGCAAAGCTATAACTTTATACACTTAATTAAATGGAAATATAGAACTACAGGGGGGCAGCTAGGTGGTGCCATAATATACAGAGTTCTGGGCTCGGAATCAGGAAGATTCATCTTCCTGAGTTCAAATCTGACCTCAGACACTTTACTAGCTGTGTGAGCCTGGGCAAATCACTTAACCTTAAGCCTCATTTTCTCATTTGTAAAATGATCTGGAGAAGGAAATTGCAAATTATTCCGGTATCTTTGCCAAGAAAACACCAAATAGGGTCATGAAGAATTAGGCACAACTGAAACAAACAAAATTGGTGAGGTTTTTTGATTATTTATTCTCTTGAATAGTAGTCTATTTAGTTCTCTTTAATTTGTAAACAAAGCTATTCTATGTCTAGACATAGAATAAAAGAGTTGGTGTCTCAGTGACAGACTTTGTTTTTTAACATAGCAGGCCCTGGAACACAGAAAAATAAAAAATGAACTTAAGTCTTTTACAGCCACTATTTGCTTCTGTCAGAATAGAGGCAAAGTGAGAATAGAGTCATAAGAATCAAAGTGTTTAGACCATTAGCAAGCTTTAATTTGAATTTTGGTATTCTATATGTAAAAACTTGCCCAACATCCAACAAGTGACCACATAGTTGGAGAAGATGCAAAATTTGACATTCTTGCAATAAATGAAACAAGAAAGGTACAAATAAATTAAAGTGTATTTCACAGTCATTCCCTGGGGAGGCAAAAAAGAAATTGAAAGAGTAGGTTTGATCATAGTCCCAGAAGGGAAAAAAAGTAGAAGGAAAAGAAGAAGGAGAACCAGAAGGACAGGGACGGGAAGGAGGAAAAGAAAGAAAAGGTGAAGGGGAAGGAGAAAGAGAAGAAGAGGAAGAGGAAGAAGAAGAGGAAGAAGAAGAAGATGAAGAGGTGGGCATTAGACAAGCATTAAGCACTATATAATAGCATAAATAGCAAAATAAATTGCATTTTAACAGACTGGAAAACGCTTGGCATTGATAAAGTAGTTACTCCTGAGTCAGCTGTCTGTGCATAGTCAGAACATCAACTTGTCAGAGCTAAAATCAGAATTAGTTTGGTTTTTTTTTAAGAAGAAAGAATAATAAGAAAAATTATGTTGTAGAATTGAAACAACGTAATCCTAAGCTATTAAATAAATAATTGAAAAATTTAAATGGGAAATGGACAACATAAGTAACATTGACATTGATTAGGATGATTTTATCAGGTCATTTAACCTGGGCAAATTAATTGCTTTAATAAGAAGAAAAGAATCCAAAAAGTGCCTGAGTCAGCAAACATCTGACATAGTTGCCAAATGGTAAGAGATGGCTGCCAAAGGCATCACTAAGGTAGAATATGAACTTTGTAAAATCTCACAAAAAAGAATGATGAATTATGAACCAAATCATCTCATAAATCAGAAAGATTCAGTGGAGAGTAAAACTAATTTTTAAAAGCTTGTCAAGATATTCACTGAACCAAAGTCATTCCAAGTGCATTCAAGGATAAAAATGAAAGGGGGTTACAAAAAGAAGAAAAATGGAAAAGATTTGCACAAAAGCATTTTAACAAATTCTTTCTCTTTCAAAAGCAATAAAACCATCCCTATTTGGAATCTGACTTCACAACCCCAGATGTGTTTATTGAGGGAATAGAAATATCACTAAAAAGAACAAAGACAGGAAAACAACTGAATTGAATCAAATAGGTGATAAAAGTATATAAACTTTGAAGGGTCAATTTATAAGGCATATGAAGGAGAAAAAAATGTCAAAAGTATAAAAAAAACGAGGGTTTCATTAATACAGAAAAATATGAACAAGAGATCAATAAACTTTCCATTTATTTTCCCATCTTTACAAAATCTTTAAGTCACATATACGCAAATCAAAGACATCCTCAATGAGAGCATTAATAGGAAATAAAACATTTTCATAAGCATTAGTCAATAATTGACCATATCTTTACCATTTCATAATTAACTTGAAAAAACCCATATGCATAGTGTTTATTAATTATGAATATAATTTTATTCAGCAGAACAAAATGGCAGCTTATAATAGACTCTCTTATATCAAGGTATCTTGCATCCACACATCAAAATTATACAAGATTTTTAAGATAACAACAACAATAAAATTGTGTGCAACAGGCAAGCCACAAAATGAAGATGTATTCATGTCAAGATATTTGTTTATAGAGTCTAGGTCAAAGTGTAGAAAGTCTTGGAATCAGGAAGACCTGAGTTTGAATCCAGTCTGAGACTCTTACCATCTATGTGACTCTAGGCAAATCATTTAACCTTTGTTTGTCTTAATCTGGTTAAAAAGAAAAAAGAAAAAAAGAAAGAAAGAAAGAAAGAAAGAAAGAAAGAAAGAAAGAAAGAAAGAAAGAAAGAAAGAAAAGAAAAAAGAAAGAAAAAAGAAAGAAAGAAAGGAAGGAAGGAAGGAAGGAAGGAAGGAAGGAAGGAAGGAAGGAAGGAAGGAAGGAAGGAAGGAAGGAAGGGAGGAGGAAGGAAGGAGGAAGGAAGGAAGGAAGGAAGGAAGGAAGGAAGGAAGGAAAAGAGAGGAAGAAAAAAAAGAAAGAGAGAAAGAAAAGAAAAGAAAATGGCAAACCAATCTAGTATCTTTGACAAGAAGACTTCCATGGGGTCATGCAAAAACAAAAAAGGATCACCAAGAGTGATGAGCACCTCTATTTACTTATTTGTTGTTCATATTGACGTCAGCAGCAAGCCTCAGAACACTGCAAAATCTTCTGGAAGAGATTCATAATCTGAATGATTAGGAATTCTGAATGAAAGAAGTTTTCCAACCCATCCAAAAAGGAAAGACAATGTAGTTGAAGCATATCTATTAACCAAATTTCAACATGCATTTTTGCACCATATAAAGTTTGTCCACTAGCATGTATGTGTTGGATGGCAAAAAAGGACAATGAGTTGGGCTTCAGATGAATAGAAGAAGGGACTGGATTACTTAGGGAAAATTGCAGTTCCCATACTTCCCATAAATAAATATCAGACAGAAGACAATGAAAGACTTCTGGTAGATATAAGCAGGCTGATATATATATATATATATCATGCATATATATAAACACTATATATATATATATATATATATATATATATACTACACACATATATGTATTATATATAGTATTATCCTATGATATATATATCTTCTATGAGAAACTCTGAAGAACAGAAGTGAAAGGCATCAAGGAAATCTATGAAGGGGAGAAAAGATGGGAAGGTCACACAGCAAGAAGAAAGGCTGGCAGATGTACAACCAGAGTGCTCCATTGGAATCCTTGCCATGTCAGGAGGAAACAGGGAAGGTTTCCAGCAAACCTTTGAATGTATGCTCTAAGATGAAGGGTAGGACATAGAGAAGAGTCCCACAGGAGGACAAGTATAGACAGTATGGGTTATACATCATCACAGAAAACTGATGAAACTTTAAAATTAAAGATCCATCTGAATATTTGAGGATTTTTTCAGTTTTGTGAAGTTGGTACTTTAAAGGTGATCTAATTCCTAGCTGTGAGGAAAAGTAGATAGTGAAGTTCCCAAGTTCTACCTGAGTGGGGAAATGGGCCAGAAAAGCGAGTAGTTCCCAATGTGTTCTTAAGTCCTTAGTATCTGGAAAAAGCCTCTGTCACATGGGTTAAATGTATAGTGAAATGAAAGACTGAATAACTGATTTTATACATGTTTTGAAGTTTATAAAACACCTTTCATTATATTATTATTTTTGAGCTTCTTTTCTTGTAATCTTGCTGTTGGCCCTTGCCTCAGGATACTCACCACTCCCATCTTCCTCTGGGCTCTTGCCCTAGGCTCAGTAATCAAATCAGTAGTACCTCATTACCTTTATTCCTGGAAATGGCTTGTTGAGTGACTTCCTCACAGACTACCTAAACATCCCTGGGATCCTCATTACTCCCACTGATGTATTATTTCTACTAAACAGAATATAAATTCCTTAAGGGCAGAGACTGTAATCCCAGCACAGGGGACAAAGCCCAACAAACAAGAAACAATTAATGAATGCTTTTCATTCTTATACTCATTCATTCTAACCTTGAGTTAAATCTAAACCCTGAGTTATTATTCCCTTTTTAGAAATAATGAAACTCAAGCCTAGAGAAGCTATGACTTTCTGTGCTTATACATCTAATATATAATCTGAGATTTTCTCAATTCAAAGTCTAGGTTATGTACTTTTGCCACAATGCTTCAGGTATTAGAACACATGATAAACATAATATACGGAAATCAACAATTAAGCCCTTTCTAAATACCAGGCATTGTGCTAAGAACTTAACAAATAATTACCTTATTGGATATTCATAATAACTTGTAAAGTAGGTACTATTACTAGCCTTATTTTATTTTACAATTGAGGAAACTGAGGCAGGCAGAGGTTAAGATTTTCCAGACTTGCCACATCCAGAGAAAGAACTCACTAAGTCTGACTGTAGATCAAAGCATACTATTTTCACTTTCTTTGGGTTTTTTGTGTTGTTTCCTCTTTTATTCTGTTTCTTCTTTCATAACACAAATAATGTGGAAATGTGTTTAATATGATTGTACTTTATTACCTATATCAGATTGCTTGCCATCTTGGGAAAGGAAGGAAGAAAATTGGACCACAAAATTCTATTAAAAAATTAATGTTGAAAACTATCTTCACATGTAATTGGAAAATATTAAATATTATTTATATTTTTTAAAAATATCTTTAAAAAATAAATGATAAATCCATTCCCTATGTCCCACAACAGCTACAAGTGGACTTTAGAACTCAAAAGAAAATGTGACCTCCTAGAGTAACTGTACAATTGTCAGTATCTCAGGAGTCAATTAATGGACCAGAACTTAAGAAAACCTTGAAAGATCAAGTAGTGTCAATTGACGGTGTAATTTTTAAAAATACATAATGCAAGGAAAATAGCCATACCAGGATAAAAATTATATATCAAGATAAAATCATATCTGCTTGCAATTATTTTTATTTAAACTATATTTATATAGATAGAAGAAATCATATTAAAATTAATTTTTGAAATTGCATCCATTGACATGCTTAGTCCTGAAATAGCCCAGGCAATAAAATTCAAGACAGCCGCAATGAGGAAAATTTAGAATTTATTTGGTACCGAGCTAGGGACGGATTTCTGATCGAAGCCCGTGCCTCACAGAACTAAAGACAGCCTTATAAGCATTTCTGTTTGGCTTGTTACATTTTAATCTGTGACTCGCATTTTACAATAGGAGGATGGGGGTTTACAGGATAAGAGGAGAATCGCACCTGGGCAGATGTTTTAACATATTGAGTTTCGATTACCACCCTCCCAGTACCACCCTTAAGAGCATTGTTGAGCCGGCTCTTTGAAGTGCAAAAGAAGTCCCCCAATCTAGCTGAGCAAACTTTCTTCTGCTGGCCGGAGGTGGAAAGGAGGGCCATTTGTCCATTTCAGTCCTTAGACCAATGCAAAGGATAAGCCCTTACATTCTGAATCTGAGGGTGCAGTTATACTTTTAGGCAGGGTAAAGCATCCCATGTTCCATTCTTAATCAGTGGATGGATCAGTATCCCTGGGTCTCACTTTTCAGCCACTCTCTACTTTTGCTTCTTAAAGATATTGAGCAGTGGCAACTTTCCTTTCCTTTCTGAGGTCTTGCTCAGAGACCACTGGATTTATGTTCCAGCATTATAAGATTAGACATCTTGAACTAGAAGGGATCTTAGTCTGATCTAGTCTAACCTAGTCTAATCTAACATCGAGTCTAACCCCCATCATTTTGCAAGTAACAAAAATAAGATCAAAATAAGTTAAGTGAATTATCAAAGGTTATGTGTCCTAAGTGGCAGGGCTGAGATTGGAACCCATCACCTCTCACTTTAAATCTAGAGCTCGTTTCAATGTACCACGACACTTCTGGCTTTTTCCTCAGAGAGCAAACTATATCCAGTATCACACTTTGAGCTACTCCAAGGTGCTCATTCCTAGAAATAGAAGCAAAGCAAAAGTCTTCATATTCTCCCTTTTTGGAGGACAGGGGTTGCTCTCATACTCCTTATTAGGATAGTCCTAGTGAATATGTCCTGGAGGCTGTTACTTCTGGGTAGTGTTCAAAATACAGATAATCAAAGGAATCACCAGTCCTCTCAATATGCTTTTTTAAAAGACCCAGGAACAGTCCTAAGCATCTCAATACTACCCATAGTAGGTATGTAATTTAACTTAATCCTAGGTCACATATTCATACTTTTAAGAATAAGTTTTTATTAATATCTTTTTCATATCATCATAATTTCTATTGAATTTTCTTCCCTTTCCCAGAGAGTCACATTATAAAGCAAATAATATTTTTAAAGACAAAGAAAAGAAGAAAAGAAAGAGGAACAAAATCACTATAACTGACCAATATATCGAAAATGTCTGAAAATATGTGTGATATCTGTGGATAATTTCTTGAAGAGATAGATTGGAAGCATCTTTTATTTCTTCTTTCAAGCAATCCTTATTCTTTATAATTTTGCAAGATTTACTTTGATTTTTGTGTTTTTGTGGTTTTCTTTCCATTTCTGTTGTTATAATCTTTGTGTATATTGTTTTCTTGATTGCAACAGGTCATATAGACCTTTTCATGCTTCTCCATATTGATAGTTGCATTGTTTTTTTTTTTTATAACCCAGTAATATTCTATTACATTCATATACTACAATGTATTTAAACATTTCCCAATTGATGGGCATCTACTTTGTTGCTACAGCATTTTCTTTTTACTTGTGTATGTCCTTTTCATTTCCATTCTTGTAATGGCTAAATACATTTTTTTTTTACTCTGCCTATTTCACTCTGTATCAGTCTGTGCAGATCAAGTGATCTACATTCAGAAGTCTCTGTATTCATTATAATAATTCCTTTTTTATATAATTGATTGGGGACTGGGCTCGGGGGTAGGGAGGCAATGCTAGATCTCTTGAATTTTTCTTATTCCATTGAATGCAAATCCATGGCTGACAAAGTAGTATCACAGAATCCCAGAGCTGGAAGGGAATAGGGCTTTTCAGAAACCATTTAGCTTAAGCTGTACCCAAACAAGAATCCCCTCTACTCCAGTATCAATAAGTGTCCATACACAAGAAGAATTATAAACTATTGCCAATCACATTTAATAATTCTAAATCACTAATAATGAAAGAAATAAGAGTCAAAACAACCTTGAAGTTTACCTTCACAACTAACAAAATAGTAAAGAGAACAAAAGATGAGAAGACCCAATCTTGGAAGGCTTGCAGAAAAATAGACACAGTGGTGCATTGTTGGTGGAATTGGGGAACTGGTACAACTATTCACAATTGGAAATTATGCAAATAAAGTCACAAAAATGCCCATAACCTTTGAGCCTGAGATTTCCATGCTAGGAATGTACTACAATGATGTTAATGCCAAAAAAAAATTTTCTTTATGCATCAAAATATTTCTATCAGTGTTTATACATCATTTATAATAGGGTCAAGCTTTATGGCCATGACAATGACTTGGGGTGACTATTAGCAACTAGATTCCCCTCCACAAACATTCTTCTCTATAAAAGAGATTATAAATGCTGTAGTTATTTCTACTTTAGTTGTCCAGTGATCCATAGGCTTCATTGCTCCTCAGAGAAATGTCACACCTGACATGATCATATTCACATTAGGTGTATCAAAATCTAATTAAAATTCTATCATTATGTGTTAACATGTCACCTTAATATTTAACCTAATTAGGACAGGAAAGGATAGTGAATATAAATAATACCAGCTATGCTCAGATGCTCATCTGGCCAGATGAGCAATTAAGTTAAGACTCCATACATCTGGTAGTAGAATGACCAGTCAGGCACACACTCTGATCCAAGAACTTTGGAATTTAGATGGATTTTCTTCTCTCTCTTCACATGCCAGACAACTGCCTACTCCAACCATCTACTTTGTCACCTATCCTGCCACTGATGCTCTAAACATGGGAATCCTTGAGACCGCATATTGGACAACCTCATCAATTTTGGAATCACTGTCCAAGTTCACCCAGACCTTATTGATAAGTCAGCTGGTTAAATGTTTCACATCCCTCCAACTCTCCACTCCAACTATCTCCTACCCATCTGCCTTGCCTCCGCGAGTACCTCCTCTTCTTGCCTTTGTACTTTCACTTTTTGTCTTGGGAAGATCACTCCAATCAACACTATTAGTAATACTAAAAAGTGTATGTATCTTTTCAAACCAAAATATCCGTCTCTGACTCTCATTCTTTTATATGTATTGTCTCCTTCCATTAGAATATTTACTCCTTAAGAAGGAGAACTTTTTGTTTTTGTATTTATATCTCAAGTGCTTAATAGAAGATTTGGAACATGGTAAGTACCCAATAAATGCTTTTCATTTATTCATGTGCAGCTGGTGCTAATGAAATTCTTACATTTAAATGACATAAAATCTTCCTTATTTTCAAAGGAGAAAAACTGGGTGTGAATTTTGGTTATGTAATCAAAACAGGCCCTAGATGCCACCATAGGTGGGTGCCTTAAACTGTTATAGAAATAGCCCAATGAACACAAAAGGCTCTTTCCAACCAAGTCCTGCTGGATGACCCCTTCCTTCTTTTTACCTGGCTGGCTATTCTTACCTTTAGAGTCACCTCTCTGGACTAGACAATCAAGTGGAATATTTTTTAAGTCCCCCATAACATACCTTAGACACCCAGTCTAAACAAGGAAGACACATCTCTTTTTTTTAATAATGACGATAATAACGACAACAACAATAGCTGGCAAGTACTATATAGTACTTTGAAATTTGTAAAGAGCTTTATTTTATACAGGTTCTCTCGATTGATCCTCATAATCACCCCGTAAGCTAGGGGTTATAATTATGCCTTTTTTACAGAGAAGAAACAGGCAAGTTAAGTGATTTGCCCAGTCACACAGGTAGTAAGTGACAGGGGTAGGATTTGAACTCCTGAGCTGAGGAAGGTTCAGAAAGACTCCAAATCTGGCATTCTATTCACTATACCTCTTAGCTGCCTAGATGCTCTAGCTTTCTCCCATTACAAGATTAATTTTTAAATTCTTGAGTTGACTACTTAGATGAAGAAGTTTCCATAGTAAGAAATCTTAACAGCGGAAGTGTCTAATAGATACTCCTCCTCCCACTGATCTAAGCTTCTTAAGAAAATATTCACAAACAGGAAAGGAGAAAGAATGTTCTATTATGCCTTTCCAAGGTACTGATGAAGTACTGAATGCATAGTTTAGAAATGTCCAGCCACCCTTCAATTCAGAGAGGACAGAAAGGGCATAGCCTTAGAAGGAGATTTTCTAAAAGAAGCCTTATATTCAACCTGGAGTTTTGTATTCCTTAGTATTTCCTAACCAGAGACAAGTCCTATCAAAGACCTTACATCCCAACCTGTGAGGCAGAAAAGAAGGACGATGCAACAAAGAAAAGAAAGGTTTGGAATAGTTTTATGGTTACCAGCTTCTTCCTGAGTAAAGAGGAAAGCACTTTGTAAGTTTTAAAGAGCTATAGAAATGTATGCTGCTATTATTCTCTCATTCATATTGAACAATGAATATTATCTGGGAAGCTATAAAGTGGATTCTCATTCAAGTGGGAGTTTCAAAATGGATAGGTAGGTTCAAGATGATCTTAGGTTCAGGATGATCTTTGAGACTCCTTCCTCCTCAGATTCTTCAATTTTATTGAACCATTTACAAGGAAATGCCCTAGACATGGCATTCTAATATTTTAGCCAAATATTTGGAAAAGTTTTTCATTCTATTGTTGTGAACAAGGAAGGAAGATGTATATTAGAAGACAGTGCAGTTAGATGGATTTCAGAGTGGTTGAATGACTGCTTCTGATGGGATCCATGTTGTGGGGTTTGTCACCAAATATGGCAGGCACCAAAAGCTGGAGTTCGGTCATGTGAAGAGGTTCACTATGGCCATTCTCATTAGCAAAAGGCAGATTTATTTAAAGGAATAGGTTACAGACAAAATGAAGGGATGTGATAGACTCTGGGAAAGGTAAATATGAAATAGAGTTGGGCGAGCACATGAAAGACAAGTACCTCAGTGGAAATCACAATTACTCAGTGAGCATCCCATGAGGTTTGGGGTATGCCCTTAACGGGCAGGCTAAATCCTGAAAGGGACTTAGCACCCTAAAAGAGTTAGCTATAAGGAGAAGTGGGGTTGAGAAGAATAAGAGTTAGGGATAACACCACGTGGCATAGGAGTGAGGGGGAGGTAAGGAGAAAGATGCCATTAGGCAGAGTGCCCTGGTGGTCTGACATAAAAGGAAGGAAGCAGCAAAGTCTTAGGCTATAAGATGTTTTAATAGGAAAAAATTAGCCTCAGGTATATGACTGGGATTCCTGATGAGAGTATTCAAGACCTCTATAGAGGGTGGGTCTCAAGAGCTTAGAGTATTTTGTATTTCAGATTGGACCACCTCCCCAAAGGATGGGACCATGGAACTAAACCGATCTCTATCAGAAACTTCTGCCTGCTTGCTTCAGGGATCAATTCTTTAGTTTCTCTTGGTCCAAAACAATATTTAGAGTCTCATCAGTTTCAAAGTTAAGTCAATTCAAATGCACTAGCGTTTATTAAGCATTTATTATTAAAAACTAGGAATGGTGCTTAAGTTCTGGGAAGATAAAGACAAAAAATAAAAATTAATTAAGCTAAAATACTATAATGTGATAGGGGAAATAACAACTATGTACCAACAAAATTATTGAGTATAAAGACTGCTAAGAAAATGCTGTTCCTAAATGGGTAGGGAATTGGAAGAGGGTCTAGCAGCAGATGAGGCTTCTGGACACTTACTTGTAAGTTGTTTCTTAGTAGGAATCATGGTGTATTCTTCCTATTAATGCTATTTATATACCAAGATTTAGAAAACCAAACTTCCTCCAAGGATCTGTCTTTAACTCTATTTTCTTCAAAAATTTTCCTAATGACTAAATTAACACAAAATTCTGGACTTCTGGTTCAAAAAATTAAAAGTATAGATGATTAGACAATAACTCATGTGGAAAAAAAAAAACTTGTAAGGTTTTCAGTGGTTTGCAATTTAGCCAGCAGCAACGAAAGGAGAGAGCCAAAAACTTGCTGAGATCCTGGGGTGCATTAATCAAAATCTAGAGTTTGGAAGCAAAAGCTAATAGTCCTGATAAGTTTTGCTCTAGTAAGACCACATTAAGAAAACTGGGACCAGTTCTGAGCATATTTTTTATGAGGGACATGTGTAAATCAGTCTATTCACAGAAGAAAATATCTAGGATGGTAAGCCATGCTGAATAAGATAGCTGCTTTGAAGGATCTCTACATGTGAAGAAGAGAAAACTTGGGACAAAATAACTGTCTTTAAACATTTAAAAAGCTGTCATGTGGAAAAGAGATTCAACTTGTTCTGTTTGGCTCCTGGGAACAAAAGCAGGAATGGTGTTGGGGAAAGTTACAAAGAGAAAGATTTTTATTTCAACTTGAGAAAGGATTTCCTCATCCTTTAAACTGTACAAAACAAAATGAACTCTCTTGGGAGATAGTGAGCTCCGTATTCCTGGAGTATTTAAGCAGGCTGAAAGGGGGATTCCTGATCAGGTAGAGATTAGATTAGATTAGAATAAGTGTTCTTTGGGCTGACTTTTAGTTCTGTAGTTCAAGCACTCCTCTAAGGCAAATAGATGACAGAATGAATAGACATGTTAGATCTGGAGTTAGGATGGACCTGATTTCAAATTCACTGTGTGTCCCTGGACAAGTCCTCAGTTTCCTGATCTTTAAAATGGAGATGATAATACCACCTTCCTCGCACGTTGTTATGGAGATCAAATCAGATAATAATTGTAAAGCACTTAGCGTAGTGTCTTGAATTATGAGTGCTAGTTTCTGGGAGTCTCACCTGGCTATTGCTAGGTTTGCCATCAGTCTAGCTGTCTGAGTCTTGGATGCCTGACCTGGCCCATTAAGATCCGTATTTCCCAAAGTTTGTTCTAGGCTATTCTCTTTTCTTTGTCAGTCCCATTCATTCAGAATTATTTTTTTTTCTGATGACTCCCAAATCTACATCTGCATTCCTGATCTCCCCTTTAAATTCCAGGTCCACGTGTCCAATTGCCTGTAAGACATCTTCATCTGGATGTCTTGCTTCCACCATCATGATATGACGGAAAGAGTTGGAATTGAAGACCCTAAATTTAAATTCTATTCCTGCTTCTACCTTTGGGAACCAGAGCAAGTCCCTTTCCCTCCATCAGCCTCAGTTTCCTCCTCAGCAAAATAAGATGGCTAGAGTAGATGGTCTCTTAGGTCCCACCCAACTGGATCTTATAGATCCTATGATTAAATGATGTCAAATGATCCTTCCAGCACACTCATCTATGATCTGTGGCCTTGTACTAAAATCTTTCTAATATTGAGCTGATTCTCTTTCCTTCTGAATTTCTTTTTCATTCTGACTTCCCTATTTACACCAGTGGTACCATCATTCACCTGCTCTCTAATATTAGAAACCTTGGGAATTTACTTGGATTCTTTCTTCTTCCTCACCTCTCTCACAATCCAATTGGAGGCCATGATCTATCAACTGTACCCCTGCAACATCTCTTACATCTGTCAATTGCAATAGCCCCAGAGGAGATCCTTATTAATAAGGAAACTAGTTTTTATATGCCACTTTAAGACTTGTCAAAACTTTTACAAATATGATCTCATTTGATTCTCACAGCACCCAAGTAAAATACATACTATTATTATCCCCATTTTACAGATGAGGAAACTGTAGTGGAGAGGGATTAAAGGACTTGCTCAAGTTCCTTAAAATCTTAAAACTAATTTATTTGAGGCTATAGTTGAACTCAAACCTTCCTGACTCCAAGACCAGTACTTTAAGTGGTAAGCATCTAGCTGCAACTAATAGAGTTCTTTTTTTGATTTCCCTTCCTACTGCCATCACTCTCACTCCCATACACACACACACACACACACACACTTGTATTTACTTGACATATATGTTGTATTTAATTATATATATGCATTTTTTTCCCTGATAGAATATATATTCTTTCAAGAGAGAGGCTTTCATTTTTATTTTTGTATTTCCAGAGCCAAGTATGGTATTTGGCCTTTTATGCTGTTGTTCAGTCTTTTCATTCCTGTTAAACTCTTTGTGACGTCATTAGGGGTTTTCCTGGACAAGGTACTAGAATGCTTTGCCATTTCCTTCTCCAGTTCATTTCCCAGATAAGGAAACAGACAAACATAGTTAAGTGACTTGCCTAGGATCACACAGCTAGATTTGAACTCAGGAAAGTGTTTTCCTGACTCCAGGTCCCATACTATACACTGCACCCCTTAGACACCCTCTTTGGCATTTAATAGGTACTCAAAAAATACTTGGTGATCAGTTAAGGAAAAGGAAATATCCCTGGTAAGAGGAGAGAGAATTGTAAGGGACAGGAAGATGTTCAGAGAGAGACAGATGGAAACAGAAAGAGACAGCAGACAGACTACAAAAAAGAGGAGGGAGTCGGAGAGCAATTAACTCTATACATGGCGGGACTATATACATATACAGAAACAATTCCTGTCCTGGGGAGCTTACATTCAGCCACAAATATTCAAAATAGTAATAGCACTTTGCTAAAATTATAATCAAGTATTCGCTTCAATTATTCTGCTCCCCTTCCGTTCCTTCCAGAGGTGCCCAAGTCTGAAATGAAAACTGCTTTGGGGTTGAAGCCTTAGAAGCTGGTCTGGCTAAAGTTTGGACCTACCTAAATCCCATTTTCGCCTTCAAGCCTTTCTCAAAGGAAAGACTCTCTGTCAGCATGGATCTTAGGACCGCGTGATGAGGCTCTTGGGAGAATATTTGTGGTGTGGCCTGAAAATCCAGATCTGCATTCTAAATCTGCCACTGATGCCAACTGGCAGCGAATCCCTTCCTTCTTTCCAGAACTCAGTTTCCCCTTTTGTAAAATAAGTGTTAAACTAGATTAAGTTTCCTATTGTTCCAGATTTCTTTCTAATAACTCCCCCTTGTTTTATATCTCCTCCCCAAGTGAAGACTCCCACAAGCCTTTAACGCAGAAAATAGTCTTTTATTAAGTTAGGGGATCGGAGACGTCCGCCATCTCCGAGCCGCCTGGCCCCGGCTGCATGTTTGTTTTTTTTATAAGATTCTATTTGTTTGGAACCAAAAGAACAAAAGAAACACTCGCTTCTCTTTCGTCCCAGTGTGTCCAAAAACACAATTTCTGTTCGTCTCGGCTCGTGACTGGGGAATTGGGACCTGTTGCAAGAGCCAAAGCGAGCCCGACAGCCCTGGCGCAGGCGGGCAGAAGCAGCGGCAGCCTTAGCTCAAGCCAGGCCCGCTTCCTAACGGCGAAATAAACGTCAGGAGAGATTGATATACTGCGTCATGCGAGCGTTAGTGAAATATAACCCGCATTAACATTGTTGCCTTGAGAAATGGACTTTTAAAAAAAATCCTGCGGTTTGTGATGCCTGGTAATAACCCTTATAACTCAAAGCATCACAGACCACTTTGCCTGCTATAGCGTTTGGGAAAAGATGAATTCAATGAGTGCAACTCCTAGTCAGAAGTGTCCCAGCCTGCCCCTTGCCCAAACTGGAAAACTGAGGTCCTTGGATGGATTTGTTGGTGGGTTTTTTTTTCCTCCCTCCTCCAATTCCTGAGCCTCAGAGGGCCAGGACTCTAGCGCATTAAAGAAATAAAAAATAAATAAAACTACAACTCTTTCCCTTTCCCTCTCTCTTCACTCCTCTTTCTTTCTTCCCCCGCTGCTAATACTCTCTCTCTCCATGTATATTTATGATAGGTTGGGATCTGAATGCAGAGGAGCTACAATAGAAAGACCAGAACAGCTTTCCATTTGTAAATCCCTGCTCCAGAGTCAAAGATTCTAAGTGTGATACTCGATGCAATATTACTGTTTCTTGAAGGGAACACATTAATATGGGAATTGTAGTCTCAGCTTCTCTACTCTTTGTCTGGTGAAGTCTATTTATTTATTTATTTAGACTACCAGACACAGTCTAAAGCAAATGAACTTCTTTTTTTTGCTGGGAAGAGAGTATGGGCAAGAACAGAAGCCCAGGAAAGTCAGGTGGTAAAGATAATGAAAATCCAAGTGGGCAGGTAAGATCCCTAAAAACTGTAAGATTCATGTGGATAGTAATATCCGGAGGTTATATCTTATTCTGTCTTCCCTTCCAAAGGCGACTAGCATGGTAACAAAAAGTAACAGCTTCTGTCCTTTTATCCATCTCATTTTTTCCCAAAGACCTTAGCAATCATCTTTATATATATGACTGAAATCCTGATTTCCATTGTTGACTTCTCTTCCAAATTCCAGATCCACCTCTCCAGTTCCATCCCAATCATCTCTTTCTGGATCTCAGGCCATCACTTCAAAGTTAATTTGTCAAGGATATTATTTCAGCTGCTCTTCCTTCTTCATAATGTGGGGACCAGCTTGAATTCTTTTCTCTCCTACACCCCATATACATTACCATTTACCAAAACCTATCAATTCTGCCTCCTTGATAGTGGTCATATTTGCCTCTCTGTCTCCAATCCCATAATCACTCTCATATGATAAGCCTGAATTACCACCTACTATTTTTATTTCGATTGGTTTCTAACTAGTCTTCTTGCCTGCACTCTGTTCTCACCTAGCCATCCTTCAGACATTGCCAGAAAATTTTTTCTTATGCATAGATCTCATCAAATCACTTTCCAGCTAAAATCTGCTTGTCACTCTCTTACCACTTGCCAAATATAGATCATACCCTTTTGCCTAATATTTAAGATTCTCCACAACTTTTTGCCAACCTAACTTCCTAGTTTTATTTCATATTTCTCTTTTCCATGTACTCTATGCTCCATTCAAACTGGACTGCCTTCTGTCCTTGAACGCAGCCTAAATGTTTCTATCTCTGTTTTTATGTGCATATTTTCATGTGTCAAAAATGCCCTTCTCTCTTTTCAGTCATCAAATTTCTAAACACAGCAGAATGAGCATTTGTTCTGTATTTAGAGAATCCCAACTAAAATGTAGTCTTCAATGTTTACAACTTCTATGACCTTGGGAAAATAATTTAATCTCCCTAGACTTCAGTTTCCTTATTTGTGAAATGAGAGGATTGATTTAAATGATATCTGAGATCTCTTCCAGACCTAATTCTATGATCCTTTCAAACTCTCCTTCCTTCAAGAAGTCTGCCCAGTCCTTATATGGTTAATGAACCCTACACTCATGGTTCACATAACCTACTGTTGTTTACATCTCTCTAATGGATTTCTTGTGTAATGCATTATATTACAATTTCCTATGTATATATTTTGCCCTTCTAATAGGCTGGAAGATCTACAATTTTGTGTCTCCCAGCACCTAACATTGTACTCGGCATACAGTGGTAACTAATACATGTTTACTGAATTGAAAAAGATCTGAGTGCAGATTTGAATATCTGTTCTTGGTCCTGACCTTTTCTCATTTCTTCCATCTAGCTGCTATCTCCAATCTGATTAGAAATCAAGGTCCCTCAAGGTCCCTAGTCCAGAGAGAGACTATGAATATTTTGGCCCTAAGAGATTGTGAAAGTAGCAACTAAAAGCAACAAATGGGCAGTAGTGGGTGGGAACTAGAATTTGGGCAAGTGTCCAATTCAATTAGTTCACACAAATATTTACTTAAGCACCAATTGTGTTCAAAGTCTTGTCCCAAGACACCAGAGATACAAAAAATAATACAACATAGTCTCTGCTTTCAAGAAGGTTTACAAATTAATGGTTTAGGTATTATGGAGAGGGGAGGGATAGAAATAGAGACATGTGACACATATCTAAGATATAACCAAGAATGGGCTAAGAAGAGGTCCAGGCAAGGTGCTATGAAAAACTCAAGGTGGGAGGAATCACTTTCACCTAGGAAGACCAAAGGTTTCCCACTGCAACCCTTGAAGTTGAGTCTTGAAGGAAGGGGTAGGGGAACCTAACTTGTCATAGGCTCATAAGATCAAAGATTTAGAGATGGAATAGAAGTTGGAGGTCATTGAGTCAAAGAGCCATATTTTACAGATGAGCAATTTGAGTTACAGAGAGGTTAAGTGATTTGCCCACTGAGGTCACAGAGTCAGGAAATGTCAGAAGTGGTACTGGATTTTTCTCTTTCTGACTTCAACTCCAACCCTCTATCCACTCATCCACACTGCTTCTCTATTACTTCATAGATGAAGAGAAAAGGCAGTCCTTTCCATGTATGGGGTACAACATGTACAACTTTCCATGCAGTGTATAAGGCCGAAAAACAAGAAAAGAGAAAATTAACATTGTAGTTTGGTCAGAATATAGACGATGTACCAGAATTACAGAATTCTAGAGCTGGAAAGGAGGCAGAAGTCACCTAATTTGACACATAGTCACAAAGGACTCCTCATTATGGCAATCCCATCAATTGTCATCCAGTCCCTACTTGAATGCTTCCAGGAAGAGGAGCCCACAACTGCTCAGAGTAGACCTTTTTTTCTCTAAGCTAAACATGAAGGTAAATTGATCTAGGAAAGACTGGATGGGTAGTTCAGATTTAGAGAAAGGAACATATGTGTTAGGCATTTGCTATTATTCTTGTTTTACAGTTAAGGAAACTGAGATAAATAAAGGTTAAGTGGCTTGTCCAAGGTGACCCAGGTGGCAAGTATCCAAGGCTGGATCAAATCTTCCTGTCTCTAAATTCAGCACTCTATCTATTGTACCACCACTTGATTTAAAAGCAGGGATTAGGAGATTCTATTTTATTTTGCTGGCAATAGGGAGCCACTGTTAATTTTTGAATAGAGGTCTAATATAATCAGAAATCTCAAGAAGGGACCAAAAGCCCTCCTCTCCTTTATTTAATATTATTTTAGAGACTCTAGCTCTAGTAATGAAACAATAGAACAACATTTAACATGTGAATATTGGAAAAGATAAAAGAATGTTATTCTATTTGCAGATGGGATGAGTGAAAGGGTACTTAGGAATCCTAGGAAATCAGTGAAAAATGAATTGAGATGATTAATAGCAGGATACAAAACAAATCTACAAGAATAATTAGACTACAATGTAACTTTAAAAAAGCAGGAAAAAATAGAACTGTTTTATTCACAAAAATATGCTATCTGGGAATTAACTTACTAAAAACATATAAACTTCATAGAATTACAATTACAAAACACTTAATAAATACTTAGGAGTGAGATGTGCTGTTCATGGGTAGGTTGTGTCAATATAATAAAAATAACAGTACCACTTAAGCTAATTTATAGATTTAATCTTATGCCCATCAAATTTCTGAGAAGATATTTTATAGAACTAGGAAAAATAATAAAATTTATGTGGGACAGCTAAATGGTACAATGCATAGAGCACCAGCCCTGGAGTCAGGAGGAACTGAGTTCAAATGTGATTTCAAACACTTAACACTTATTGTCTGTGTGACCCTGGATAAGTCACTTAATATCACTTTCTCCAAAAAAAATTTATGTGGGGAAGAACAAAAGGTATAAAAAGTCATGGGAAATAATGGGAAAAAAAACAACTGAAGGGATCTTCAGACCTTAAAGTATATTATAAAATAGTAGTTATCAAAACCACTGAGTACTGTTTAAAAAACAGAAAAAGTAGATCAGTGGAGCAGACTTGATAGGCAAAAAATAAAAGCATTTGCAAACAATTTCCAGTGATTGATAAACAGAACAGAGATTATTGGGGGAAAGGGTCCTTGTTTTAATAATAATAATAACCAGTTATATAGTACTTAAACATTTGCAAAACTATAATTTGATCCTCACAACACTGGGAAGTAGGTACTATTATTGTCCCTATTTTATTATTGAGAAAACTGATGCAGAAAGTGGTTAAGTAATCTGCCCAGGGTCCCACAGGTAATAGATGCCTGAGGCCAATTTTAAACTCAAATGTTCCTGATATTAGATCTAGTATATTGGGCCACCTAGTTGGAAAACTAGAAAATATGTAGGGGAAGTAAGGAGGAATTAGGGATAGACCAATGCTTTACACTATTTACTATGAGAAACTCAAAATGTTCATGCCATCTGACTATGCAAGGCCACAACATTAAAAAATAATAATAATAATAATAATTAGAAGAATACAAGATCAGGTGTATTTTTTACCTATGGCTGGGGGAGAATAGTTAACTCAGCAGAGATAGAGATCATAAAAGATAAAACAGACAATTATGATCACATAAAATTTCAAAGCGTTGGCAGGGATAAAATCAATGAAGTTAAAATTAGAATAGAAATGTTAGAGTAGGGAAATTTTTGTATCTGATACCACCAGTAAAAATTTGATACTCAAAATGTGGAGGAGATTGACACAAATATATGACACTAAGAATCATTTCTCAATATACACGTGGTCAAAAGATATCAACAAGTAGTTTTCAAAAGAATTATAAACTATAAATGACTGAAAATATGCATGTTCCAAATCTTTAATAGTAAGAAAAATGCAAATTCAAATGCCTTCGAAGTTTTATCTCACACAATGCAAAGATGACCACAAAAGGAGGTGGGGGGAATAGTCAGTGTTGGAGGGGCTCTATTATATAGTAATATATGTCTGGTAGATCGATGTATGGTTCAACCATTCTGGATGTCAACTTAGAATCAGACAATAAAAATGACTAAATTGTCTATCACTTTTGACTTACTGATCCTATTATAGATGATATACCCAAAGCCAACGACAGAAGCAAAAGTCAAATATATGACAAATATTCATAGCAACATTTTTTGTCATAGCAAGGAACTGAAAACAAAGCAGGTGTCCCTTAGTTGTATAATTGCTGGGAAACCAAATAATAATGTAATGGGATATTAATAGTAATAAATTATGAGTCAGAGGAATTAAGAAAAACATGGAAAGATTTGTATGAATAGATATGGAAAATAAAACAAGCAACTCTGCAAGATTTAAGAACTCTCATCAACAGAATGTCCAACCATGATCACAGAAGACCAGTGATGAATTATGCTACCCACCTCCTAACAAATTGGGAAGAGACTTAAAGATACAGAATGAGACATATTTTAGGACTTGGTCAACATGGGAATTTGTTTTCCTTGATGATGAATATTTATTATGAGGGTTTTGCTTTTCTTGTTTCCATCCCCCGGCCTTCAGTGGAAGGGAAGATGAGAAGGAGATAAAATAAAATGTTTGTTAATTAAAAAAAAAAAAAAAAAGATCAGGGGTAGCTACATAACACAGTGAATAGAATATCAGTCCTGGACTCTGGAGAATCTGAGTTCAAATGAGACTCCAGACACTAGCTGTGTCATCCAGAGCAAATCACTCACTTAACTCCTATTCACACACACATACACACACACACACACACACACACACACACACACACACACACATTGGAAGATTCTTCTAAAAACAGAAACCAGAATAACTATAGCAACATAAATAAAAAGATCACTAAAAGGGAGTCATCTTGGTGTAATTGAAAAACCAATAAAGGTCCCAGAGAATATGGAACATGCCTCTTCCTTTAAGGCAAAGACAGCGAGAACAGGGTAGTGTAGATTCAGTCAATATATTACATTTTTTGCTGATTATTTTTGTGCAGTGAGAAGAGGGGGAGAATGACTGTGATATAAAGACAATCAACATCAAGAGTTAATATTATTTTTAAAATAAGAATGCCCCAGAAGCAATCACAGCTCAGAAGCCAGTGAAAATTGGCTTGTAAAATATTGCTGTCATGCACACTGCTCCTTAATGTAGAAGACTTACCTCATGGCCTTTGTGTTAAAAAGCAACCCTCCCCAGCCCCCAGATTAAGTAAAGGCACGTTTTTGTTTTATTACAGCTCCTCGAAGTGGGCACTATCAGAATAAGCTGACAATAGGTAGCAACTAAATAAAATAATTATTCATCTAAAAAAAAAAATCTCATGAAGATTTAAATATCCGTAATTGTTTTTAAATGTCTTATTTGGGTTAATAGGATGTCAATTCCTTAAAGGTGGGGATTTTTAAGTTGCATCTGTATATCCAGTTCCTGGAACATGGACCAGATTTAAGGTTTCTTTGGAAAAGTAATTCCCAGTAAAGAAATTCTAAGGATGATCTCTACTGCAGCTGATTGCCTGAAAGAGTTGCTTAGGCTAAGGGAAGGCAAAGTCAGTTAGCCAAAGAGGCATTTATTAAGCACCTATACTATACCAAGCATTGTGCTTGGAATACAAAGACAAAAGAACCACAACAAAAATCAAGCCCTGCCTTCAATGAGCTGACAGTCTGGTCAGGGAAGACAACATGTGCTAAACTAGACAACGTGTACCATATGCACATATACAAAGTACATATGCAACAGTACAAAGTGATAGGAATAGGGACACTAAGAGCCAGGGGATAAGGGAAAGATCTTGTGCAGAAGGTAATATTGGAACTAAACCATAAAAGAAAGAAAGGGTTCTGAGAGGTGGTGGTGAGAAGGTAGTGATTTCCAGTCATGGAGGATGGCCAGTACCAAGATACAAAGGAGATGGAGCACTGTGTATAAGGAGAAGCAAGCATGTTATAGTTTAGTTTGTTAGACTGTATCATGCCTGAAATGGAATACTTTGCAATAAGGATGGAATGGTGAGTTGGAGCCACATTGTAACAGGCTTTAGGTGACAAACAGAATAATTTATATTTTATCCTAGAGGTAGATTTTATTGAGTAGGGGAATAAGATGGTTTGATTTGCTCTTTAGGAAAATTGCTTTGTGTTAAGGATAGATTACAGCAGGAAGAGATTTAATGTAGGGAGACCAACTGGAAGGACATCCAGGCAAGAGGTGATGAAGGCCTGACAGGATGGTCGCTGTGAGCAGAAAGAAAGGTACAGCTGTGAAATATGCTGCAGAAGTAGAAAAGTCATGATTGGGCAGCATATCGTATACGTGGTTCAGTGAGAGTAAGGATGACACTGAGGATGACTTCAAACCTTGGAGACTAGAAGGGCAATATTGCACGCAGTAGATTCCCTAGAGTCATACCGACAAAATGGGTCAGAGGCAGGACAGAACTCCAAGGCCAGCTCTCTATCCCTCCCCCATGAATCCTCTCCATATAGTTGATATTTAATAAATGCTCGTTGAATTAAATTATGAAGCGCTGTGATGTAATGGAAGGAAACGTAGATTGGAGATCTGTTTCCAATCTCAGTTGAGCTATCAAGTCAAGGGGACTCAGTAGTTAGGGTATTAAACATAGAGTTTAAAAGGCCTGAGTTTGAATCTGGCTTCTGAAACTTTCTAATTGGGTGATCCTGAACAAGTCATTAACTTTTTCTCAGCTTCAGTACATTTATCTGTAAAGTGGGGATAATAATAGCACTTACCTCCCAGGATTACGACCAGAATAAAATGAGATAATATCTGTAAAGCACTTTGAAAATCAGAAAACATATATAAAGTGCATTGCAATTCTTAAAATGCTATCTAAAAGACACCAATTTGCTATATGACTATGGAAGTCCTTTTCTTTCTTTGGCCTCAATTTCCCCATATATAAAAATCAGCATGCAGAACTAAAAGATTTCTAAGCATCCTTGCAACTCAAAACTTCCAACATTCCATCATAGACTCAAGAAACCCAGAATGGATCAATTTCATTTTTCATTTCAAGACAGTCACTAGCAATGCATCATCTTTGCCCAGCACCTGGCTCATTTCAGGGAGAAAAAGTCCTTAAAACTATAGATACATCTTGTCCTTCAGATGTTCAGATTTAGAATTCTCATCTCTGCTTTTGTACCTTGTAGGTGCAGGAAGGAGACACATGTCTTATTCCATCAGCAAATTTGTAAGTATAGTCTCTTTTTTCCCCTGAGGCAATTGGGGTTAAGTGACTTACCCAGGGTCACACAGCTAGGAAGTGTTAAGTGTCTGAGAACAGATTTGAACTCAGGTCTTCCTGACTTCAAGGCTGGTGCTCTAACCACTGCCCTGTAAGTATATTTTTGATGGGTAAGTCCACAGGGACATTTCCTGGACCATAGGTACATTAGGCAGATCCATGTCTCAGTCTTTATCACTCTAGATGCTGGAAAAGCTTGATGAAGAAAAGGTCAAAGAAGGGGTTGATGGGTGGACATTTTCACTGATTTGGAGCTGGATGAGACCTCGGAGGTCCAAACCTTTTTTCCACTGAGGAAAATGAGATACATAAAGGTAGTGAAATCATTATCACACAGGTCATGCAAGCAACAGAAACAGAGGGAGATTTGAATCCAGACTTTCTGGATTCCAATTCCAGAACTCATTCTATTATACTATAATAGTAGACAGGATGACGGAGGAGCTGTTATAATGGCAAAGTTAATGAAGAAGCCAGTGGAAAAGGAGGCGATGGAAAGACCAGTCCCCTTCAGTTGCCCCCTTTTTTTCCAAGTGTCTTTGCGAGGAGAAAATGTAGCACTCACCTGGAACAAACTAAAAAGTATTTATATGAGGCCAGATTGTCTCTATCCTCTGCATTGGTTGGAACTTATCTGGACCAAGAAAACATTGTACACGGTAAGAACAAAATATGTAATGGATCACTTGTGATGGATTTGGCTCTTTTCAACAGTAAGGTGATTCAAAGCAGTTCCAATAAACTTGGGATGGAAAATGCCATCTGCATTTAGAGAGAGAACTATGGAGACAATGTGGATCAAAGCACAGTATTTGCACCTTTGTTGCTGTTTGTTGTTTGTTTGGTGGTTTGGTGGTTCGTTTGTTTTTCCCTTTTGATTTGAATATGGAAATATGTTTAGAAGAATTGTACAGGTTTAACCCATATCAAATTGCTTCTAGTCTTGGGGAGAGGGAATGGGAGGAGGAAAGAAGAAAAATTTGGAACACAAAGTTTTTCAAAAGGGAATGTTGAAAACTTTTTGAAAGTTTTGGAAAGTATTTGGAAGTATTTGGAAAAATAAAATACTATTAAAATAAAAATAAACTCACCTGCAATATTCAGTATGGGTCCCATATTTTAAGAAGATTGTTGCCAAACTGAACATGTCTAGAAGACAGTGACCAAGATGATGAGGGAACTAGAGACTATTCCATGAGAAGGAATGATTGTGGAAACCATACAAACAGCTGGGTGGTATAGTGAGTAGAGTTTTGGACCTGGAGTCAAAAAGATCTGAGTTTGAATTGCCAGCTGTGTGACCTTGAACAAATCCCTTAGCCTGTCTGCCTCATTTTTTTAATCTGTAAAATTACTATTATTTGTCCTTCATTTTTGATTTGTAAAGTAGGGATAAAAAGAGCATCTATTTCTCAGAGTTGTTGTGAGGATCAGATAAGATAATATTTGTAAAAAGTGCTTAATGCAGTGTTTGGCACATAATATATGCTATATAAATACTAGCTATTATTATTATTAGAAAAGAAGACATGGGGTGGGATAGGGGTATAATTACTATCTTCAAACATCTGAAAGACTCTAATGTGGAAGAGGGATTAGGATCATTCTGCTTATTCTTAGACAGCTGAATTAATCCTAATGAAAAGGGGAGAGTTGGTACAAGGCCCAAGGGATCAAAAAGAAAAGTTTCAGAGAAGCAGACTTAATCATTTAACTTAGTGTTAGGAATCAATTGTCTAAAAGTGATATGGTTCTTTTCCTAACATTTAAAGCTTTTCATGTTCTTCTCTGTTACAACCTTGCACCCTGCTCCCGTCTTCACTTACTCTGGTATTCTAACCAAACTGGAATCTTCACTTTCTCCTCCTCGTTCCCCAGCCTTCTCCATTATTTGCTATTTCTGTCCTGTTGAAAACATGAGTTCTATTATTCTTGAAGGTTTACAATGTGCTTTACCTGTGTTATTTTGTTTGATCCTTCACAATTCTGTGAGGTTTCTGAGACCATATATCTCTATCACATTTGTATACCCCATTCCTAGCCACTCCAGACCCCACAGGAGAACATACATATCTCATCTGAATGCAACCTCTACTTTCTGACAAGAGACTATTAATAGTACATCTGTATCTCCCTGCCAGGGTCCATCTATATCATTTTGTATTTCTCTCCTGGGACCCAACAAAACATGCACATCACATCTGCAGCCCCTTTCTGGAACCAAACAGGAGTCTATATCACAACTGTATTTCCCTCCTAGGCACCTAGGGCCAGGCAGGAAGCCATCTATATTATATATAAGGTCCTCCATTGCTATGTGTCAAAAGAAAGAGATAGAATAGGAAAGAGACAGAGACAGAGAAACACAAACACCGACAGAGAAAGAGAGACAGAGACAGACACAGAGACAGAGAGAGAGGGAAGGAGGGAAGAAAGAAGAAAGGAAGGGAGGGAGGGAAAGAAGGAAGGAATGAGAGAGGGAGGGTAGAAGGAAGAGAGGAAGGGAGAGAGAATATGGGATTGTGGAAAGAAAGCCAGCCTTAGAGTCAGAACTACCTGGCTTCCAGTCTGACCACTAATACATGCTGTCTGGATGACTCTGAGCCCAAGAGAAGACCACATATATCACATTTGCATCTTCCAGGTCCTTCAAAACATTATCTACATCATATCTGGATCTGCTCACTAATTCCCCAAAAGGCACCATCTATTCTACTCAAATATATCTCTAGGTGCCCTATGAGGGAAACAGATAGATACATAGATAATCTCCCTCTTAGAGCATCCAGATCAATAAGAGACCATTTAAATCATATCTACATCTCCTCTCTGGGGCCCAATAGGAGACCCTCATTTGACTTGTTTGTTGCAGAAAGAAAATGTTGTAGCCACTCTCTCATGAAGTAAAATACCCTTGGCAAAAATATTTATAGCATCACTTTTTTCTAATAACAAAGAACTAGAAATAGAGCAGGAGTCCCTTGATTGTGGAATGGCTCAAATTGCAGTATATGATTACATTGAGATATTATTGCACTGTAAGAATTGATAGATAAGAGAATTTCAGAGAAACTTAGGAACACTTGTATGAATGGGTATAGAGCAAAGAAAGGAGAAGCAAGAGATGTATTTATTTGGTGGCCACAATAATTACTCCTCTGAGACTGCTTTCCATTTACTTTGAATTGATCTTGGATCCACCTGTTTGCAGATTGATTGACTATCCCATCAAAATGAAAGTCCCTTGAGGGCAGGGGATATTTTTTGTCTTTTTTTGTATATTACTTTAAGCATGTAGCTTCTTTTCTTTTCTTTTTTCTTTCTATTCCTTTCCTTCCATTCACATAATATATCATAGCCTTCCCTCCCAAAGAAATATAAATTTTGATTATTGAAACCTCCCAAGATATCTTCCCTTGTTTTAAACCCAAATCACTCTGGATCTTATTGATTGACCAGCAATACGTCTCTGACCAAGTCTCACTTGCCTCAGAGTGAAGTAAATAGCAATTGTTTCTATTTTGGCCAGAAACCCTGAGAGTCTTCCCTTCACAGATTGATACTTTTATAAGGTTAAAAAAAAAAAGCCATTCTCCACCTTATTTCTTACCTATCCTTAATCATTGATTAGGCATTGCCTCAGCTTACTGAGGTCTATTAAAGACCTTAGTTTAAAAAGGCTAAGGTCTCCCAGTCATCCAGAGACATTTCGAGACATCCTGATCTATTTTTCACCCCTGCACCCAAATGGCTCTGGAAGAGAAAGTGAGACTGGAGACTGCACAGCCCTCCCTCACTTAAATCCAATTCACTTGCATGTAATGGTATCATTTCCCTTAACAAAAAGAATCAACAATAACAACAGCAACAAACAATTATGTAAAATACTTGGCACACAGTAAACATTTAATAAACACTTGCTGGGCAAACATCTCCTACCTCTCAATAGGGAGGTGGTGAGTTCAAGCTACAGAATGAGGTATATCTTTTTAGACCTGGCTGACATATTAAGCTGTTTTGCTTGAATAATATTATTTTTCCCAAAAGAGGTTTCTATTGGGGCATGGTGAGTGAGTTCAATGATAAAGAAGCATAGTGTAAAAAGAAAAAGAAAGGAGGAAGAGGAGGAGGAGAAGGAGGAAAAGAAGGAGAAGAGGAGGAGGAGGAGAAGGATGCGGAAGAGAAAGAGAAGGAGGAGGAGGAGGAGGAGGAAGAGGAAGAGGAGGAGGAGGAGGAGAAAGAGAAGAAGGAGAAGAATAAAGAGTAGGAGGAGGAGGAGAAAAAGAAGAAGAGGAGGAGGAGGAGAAGGAGGAGGAGGAGGAAGAGGAGGAAGAAGAGGAGGAGGAAGAGGAGGAAGAGGAAGAGGAGGAGCATCTCTAAAACTTTTTTAAAGAGAGGTATCCTTTCTCATAGCATATGGTGACCCAGCTGAATTCAGACAGGAGCAACCCATGAAAAAGCCCCACCTGTCATCTAGAACATAAGGAAACATTTCTCAAACATCACAGACCACTAAGGGTAAAATTGTCTCCTTCAATGGTGAATATTGTCAAAAGTGACAGAGAAGATCAGGACATCTATAAATAAACCAGATTCATTTTCTCCAGCTTTTTTAAAATAGCAGGAGGACATTCTTTGCTTTCATCTACTTTGGCCTTTGATACTATGGGAGTAGGAACAGGCCCAGGATTGTGAAAACTGTCACTCAGCCTTCACAGGCTCCCACCTCTGACTGCCATGAGATTAGAGAGGAACAAGGACGGTGTTGGAGGTGGGGGCAGGGTAAGAGGGTGACGATCTGAAAAACTGGGGAGGGTACAGTCTCCTTCCACTGAAGCCAAAGGGGAGCAACAAAGATATGGTCCAGGTCACCAGCCACGGTCAAGGAGCTAGCCCTAGGAAAAGCTGATCTGCACCCTCAGTTTCCTTTCTCCTCTCCCAGGAGCGCTCTGTCCTCTCAGTGCTTCAATCCAATCCAGCTCTCCCAGTCATAAATAAAGATATCCCCATATACCTATCTTATTGACATTTGCCTGTCTCGTGACCCGGAATCTCAACCCTTTCTTATTATCATCTACCCCAGAGGGAAAAAGTATTCTGGAAAGAGCACTGGCTCTAGATTCAAATCCTGACTTTGGCCCAACCTATGTGACCTCAAATGTGTAACTTCACTGTTCTGATCTTCAATTCCTCACCTATATAAGATAGTCTCAACTATTATCTACTCAGCCCAGTTAGACACAATATATATTTTCATCCTGGTAGATAATAGTAGAGACCACTTACATTCATATAGCACTTGTGCTATAAAGTACGTCATGTTATCTCATTTGATCTTATTAAGGACCCCGTTAACACAGAGTTCAATAATTATCTGCCCATTTTGCAAAGGGGGAAACTGAGACCCAGAAAACTAAAGTGACTTACTCAAGTAATAGTGGGGACTTGAACCCAGCCTTTTCTATGCCAAGCTCAGTCCTAATTCTCCCTTCTTATCCTATTAGAGTTGTTGTTTCCCTGACAATGACATCCAAGCAGGAGGTTATTTATTTCAGCCCTTCCTTTTGTCTCTGTGTCAGGACTTGAGAGGACAACAAGTTCTTCATTTAGCAGATTGAGGCAACAGAAAAAAAATCTAAAACTGAAAATGAATATAGACCCAGCAGCATCAATTAGAGAAGAAATCAATACAACATCATCAACAGAATCAGACCCATGTAAGTGGGAGTCTCCCGGGATAGGTGCTGATCACTGTTCTGTTTTACACTTGTTTTTCCTAAGTTAATCTATGAAAAGCAGAATGGGGGCGGGGGGGGGAGAAGAAAAAAGGTGAACAGCTAGATCAGGCTGTATAAGTTTCTTATACAAAAAGCCATTCCTCCTCCATGTGCTCCCAAACCACTTCCTATTCAGGCTCCCATTAGAAATAAATCTATACTCCCTATTGAGCGCAAATAGAAACCCTGTTGTACAGCTTTAAGTTTGGGCAGAGAAGGAGAAGATGCTCCAGAGTGCATTGTTTGTGGTGCTGATTGTTGTTGGGGTCTTTTTGGGGGGATACAGAGATAGAAGACTCTTTCAGTGACTTTTAAGCATAAGTGACCCTGCACATAGACAGGATAGTCAGTAGCATCCAAACCAAGATATGAGATGTGCTCTACTGTCTACAGTTTCCATTATAAATCACCTTTCTGAGCTAAGGCACGAGAGACCCCTTTTAGAATACTGATGCTTCTGGGGAAAAACAGCACATTTGGCCCTGCGTATCCCAATATTATGATTTTCTCTGTCACCTCACCAAATCCCACAGAGATGGGACACAGGACAGCAGGCAGGGACAGTTTAGATTAGGAACACTGGGGAACCAGGTAATTTGGGGTGCCAAGGCCATCCTGAAGGCTCATGTGATTTCACAGAATAGAATAGGATTTCAAGGGTCATCTAAGTCAACACATAGTCCCTCCTCCAAAAATAATCTCCACCATAATAATATGGCAAAAGATGCTTCAGCCTGTGCTTAAAGATAATATTAAATAGCTTATATGAAATGCTTTATGGTTTGCCAAAGCTTTACATTATGTTATCTCCCTTGATCCTCACAACACCCTTCTGTGTTATTATTATCCTCGTTTTATAGTTTAGGAAACTAACATTGAAAGCAGTTAAGTAACTTAGCCAGCGTTACATAAGTAGGATTTGAACAAGTCTTCCTAATTTCAATTCAATCAAGTATGCTATCTGGCTGCATCTTTAATGAGAGGTCCCACTAGTTCCTCAGGTAGTTCATCCTACTTTGGGACAGCCCTAACTTGGGGGAAATTCTTCCTGGTGTCAAGCCCAAATTTGCTGATTTGGAAATCAGATCCTGGTGGGACTGGGTGTCAGAAGGGAGAGGGGGATGAAGGGAAGATGAGGAGTCCAAGGGCCATTATCTTCTGGGTGTTGTTGAGGTCAGCCTTGCCTACAACCTTTGCATGGCAAGTTCCTGTCTGCCCCCTCCACACACACACTCCCTCATTATCCACCCCTTCCTTTTATCCCAGGCTCCTTATCTCTCATCCTGGAGAGGGAGGGGACATAGAGTGATGCCGGAGACAGCTGGGAAAGTCACTGAAGTGAAGGGAAGAGACAGAGCAGCCAAGTAGAGATGTTAACATTCTTCTCCCTTCCTGACAGGCAGGCAGACAAGCCGCATCCATAGGCATCCTCCTCCCTTTATTTTGAGGTTAGGAGAGAGGGAGTGTAAAGAGACTGAAGAAAGGCTTGGGGGTAGGGCAGACTTTTCCATGGAGGTTCTAAGCTTCTGCAAGCCCAGGCAGGGGAGACAGGGGCACAGCCACACCAGAGTGGTCCAGAGCCTCCCCGGTCTGGGCACATAGATGGGCACATAAATAGGAGAGCAGCAAGAGAACTCTGCCTTAACTAGCTTGTTTTATGGAGGATAGAAGATGCTGGGAGGGAAATGGAAGAAAGCCACATCATGTATTTCCAGCTTCACATCAGTTACATAGATTTCCACCTCAATAACCTGGAATTGGGAGTTTCTAACCTGCTGACAGCTCAGGGTGAGGGAGGGCATAGCTGGCCATTAGCAAAGCCTGCTTTCCATGGAGCCCCATAGACAAGGGAATTGGAATGCCTTGATAGAACAGCCTAAATCATGTATGATGAAGTTGCAAAAGTGCAAGATGGTCTTTCCCATTTACCATTCCCCCCTGCTGTCTCTATGGAAGATTGTATGGATATTGGACAAGGAGCGGAGACAAGGAAGTAGAAAAATAGTCAAAATGTATAAGATAAGCTCAAAAAAAAAAAAAAAAAACAGTCAGGAGAACCAAATTCTAGTGCAGCAGACTGGTCAAATCTCTTCCTCTCGTTGAACTTCACTTTCCCTATATGTAAATGCAGGAGCTAGATATGATAAGATAATGTCTCCCCCAGCTCCATCATGTTCTTGTTCATGTACTCTGACTCAGTTTTCCAGACAAAAGGGTCTACAGGCTGGACAGGATTCACAGTTCCCTCCTCTCCACTGTCAGCATCTACCAAAAGCATTTGTTGGAGATGTTGTACACAGAGGATATTCCTGCTCAGGTGTTAAACTGAAAGGCCTCCGCTGGCCCTTTTGACTCTGAGATTCTATGAATTTAGACATTTACATAGTGTTAGAACAACACAACCTTTTGAGATCAGAAAAGCAAGGCTTTAGCTTTAGTGGAGCTTTCTTTAAAGAAGTTTGGGGAAATGGGTCTGTGTATCTGGTTTTATCAATTTGGAGAATTCTTCTTTATCTTAATAATCTAGTTCCATCTTATCTTTCCAATCTTATTGAATATTACTTTCTACATTCCAAATAAATCAATCTACTTGTTAATCCTTTTATGTGACATCCCATTTCCTTGTGCCTCTGAACAAGCTGTTTCCTTTTCCTAGAATACTCTCCCTTTTCACTCCTTGGATCCCTGAGCTCCCTTCAAGGTTCAGCTCAAGTGCCACCTATTTTGAGGCCCTTGCTGATCTACCCTCATGATTAGTACAGAACTGCTACTTTTGTAGGTAGCTACCGACAAAACATTTTCATATTCTGGTCCTGATTCAATATGTTTAAATATAAATTCATTAAGTCCAAAACCAAACTCATTATATTTACCCCAAACATATTTCTAATTCTGATTTCTCTATTTTGTTCTATTATTCCACCTTCCCCAGTCTTCCTTGCTCACAATGTGAGGAGGCAGGGGAGACAGGGGCACTGCCACACCAGAGTGGTCCAGAGCTTCCACAGTCTGGGCACATAGATGGGCACATAAATAGGAGGGCAGCAAGAGAACTTTGCCTTAACTAGCTTGTTTTATGGAGGATAGAAGGGAGGGAAATGGAAGAAAGTTCTTCCTGCTCTCTCTTTGCATAATTAATGAGTTACCAATTATCTCTCTGCAGCATATCTTGAATCCATTTCCACTTTTCTATTAGCACTGCCACTAGCCTAGTATTGTCTCACTAGCCTTCATTGTCACCCACCTGGTCTATGTCAATGGCTTTCACACAGGTATTCCCACCTTTATTCTCACTCTTTACTAATTCTTCAAAGAAGAACCAAAATAATCCTGTATCCACAAATATTTGGTTCTATTTGTGCTTTGTTCAAAAATCTTTAGTAGCTCTCAATTACTTCCTGAATTAAATTCAAATTTCTGTGTTATCCATATATAATATATATTGGACTACCTGCCATCTAGGGGAGGGGATGGGTAAAGAAAGGAAAAGTTGGAACAGAAGGTTTTGCAAGGGTCAGTGTTGAAAAATTAACCATGCATATGTTTTATAAATAAAAAGCAATAATAATAATAAAATTTCTTGTGTTATCACAATTAAAGCCCTCTGCAACCTAGTATATCAACATGCTTTTCTAGGTCTAGGTCATATTACATCCATTCAAATATTCTGTGCTTCAGATAAACTGAACATCATTCTGAACTTAAACACTGCAGTCAAAAAGGATGTACTAACCACCTACTTTGTACCAGAAACTCTTCTAATTTTTGGTATACTCCCTCTCCCTCTCAGAACCTGTGGAATTCCCATCCATTAAAATTCAAATTAAATACTACTTTCTGCTGGAAGTCTTTCATACTCCCCCAAGTTTGTAATGACCTTACCTTAGATCATTCATGACAATTAACTTTGTGGGTATCTAAAGCACCTGTAATGTGATATTCTACATTGTAAATGTCTATTTGTGTCTTCTCTCTCAACCAGTTCATAAACACCATCAATTGATAAACATTTTTATGTGGCTTAAAGTTTTTCAATCTTTCTAACACTTAGTACAATGTTCATACAATAAGTGTTTAATAAATATTTGAAATTATGAATTGCATTATTGATGTGACCATACCAAGATCTAAAGCTGGAAGGGAACTCAAAAATCATCTTGTCACACTCCCTCACTGTATTGATGAAGAAACCAAGGCCCAGTGTTGAGGTTGAGAAGGGGATCCCAAAAGTTTGGGGTCATAGACCGGTGTCACAAGATGTTTCAAAAGAATTTTCAGGTTCAAACCCATTTCCTAGTCAAGGGGAAAAATTTTATTGTAATTGTAATGCCATTACAAGCAAAATAAATTCCAGAAGAAATTAGCAAAGAAACAAAAGTAAGGAGACACATTTATCCAGCTTTCTATCATTGACATGCTAATTCTATGGTCCATAGGTAGGACCAGGCAGTAACTCCAGAATTTGGTTCTCACTGACCAGATTATGAGGCAGCAATGAATTAAGGAGTGGTCTACTTAGAATCAGACAGATTGTTGTTCTTAGATTGGGAGTGTGAGAAGTCCCTGAGGCAGACTCCAAAGCCAAAAGATTTAGAATGACTGATTTATTGTTAGAACAGAAGCCCCCCTAAAATCAGGGGACCACAAAATTGTTGTTGTCTCCCCTAAAAGCTATATTGCATCACCAGGAGATTAAAGTGTCTTGCCAGAGATCACACAAGGAATAAGCTTTCAACATGGATTTTGAACCCATGTCTTCTCTCTCCAGAGCCCAGAGTCTGTGCTCTTTCCATTGTAGCACACTGATTCCCCAGCCAAGTGATTCATAACTACAGCATTAGTGATCCAGAAACATTATAAGTTAGACAGTATTTTCTAGGAAGACCCGAAAACCTGGCTGCAGGGTATGACATTATTTCTTAAAGGACATGCTTTCTCATTTCTGAAAAACCTACTTGTAAATGGATTTCTGAGACAACACTGGTGTGTACAATGGGAAGAAGTCTATATCCAAATGAAGTCTAAAAGCCCATTTCCCAGTGATATCATTAGACTGAATCACTAGAAATCACAGTCCCCAAAGAATCAAATTTACAAGGTACCCCAATGAGGAAGGGAAAAGGAAATACAGATTTCATGAACATAATCCTTACACTGTCCCAGGCACTGTGCCAAGAATTTTGTAAATGTTATTTTATTGATCTTCACCACCCTGCAATGTAGATGCAGTTATTATCCTCATTTTACAGTTGAGGAAACCGAAGCAAACACAATTAAACCAGGATCACACAGCAATTAAGTGTCAAATTTGAACTCAGGTTGTCCTGACTCTAGGCTGTGTTTGTTATCCACTTCACCATTTAACTGCCTCAGTGACAATGGGAATACAGGAGGTGGGTATAAATGGGCAACGGCACCTTGCCAATAATGATTTATTATTATATTATTTTAAATGGAAAAGCCATCATCATTGAGATGTGTGCCCCAGAGAAGGAGGTGGATTGATCATAAGGCAATAATGAAAATCAACTGGTGAGCTGGGTAGCCTGAGTGTCTCACTCATGTTTATGCAATTTTATAAAAACCAGAGAAAGCCTCCAAGGTATTGGGTGTATCCTTTGGGGAAGACTAATGGGAAATGTGGAGAAGAATCTCAGAGAATGAGAAGGCAAGGTTAAATTTGGATCTACATCTATAGCAGGAGTATCCACATCAATGAGTTCATAGTTCCCACAAAGTATAAAAGATAGATGCTTGAAGTATACTTGTTGATTGATTGATTGATTGAATCACTGGATAAATAATTCAAAGCTTACAACTTGACAGTAGGTCAATGGCGGCATATTTTCCACAAAGGAATAAACATTTTTTAAAAGTCATTTAATTTATCTCCCTTCGAGTTGCAAGAAGCTATTTTTAAACTAGTCACAAAGAAAGGAGAAAATATACAAGTGTGGAACCTTTTTTCATGTCAGTCCCTGAAGATTCTAAAATCCTATCATTCTCATCAGAGTGAGGTTAGCATAGATAAGTAACTGAAAAGACCCACTCTTGGTTTAGGTTCACCTGAGGTTCTTTTGACCTGCATAAGAAAATCATTCGGGATTATTTTGTTTTTGGCTTATTTATCTAGTTTCATTCTTTCATCTTGGATATCCATATTACAAACTAGTTACAGCAAATTACTGCAAGCCAGGTTAGCAGAGATCATGAATATCTTCAGATAAAGTCAAAAAGCATAAATGATAAGACAAAGTTCAGGACAGTGAGGAAAGGGGGCAAACACGAGATACAAAATGAAGGCTCATGGCCAGAATGCTGGACTACTCAGGAACAGCTAATAATGATAATAGCTAGTATTTTTACATCTTAGGATTTGCAAATCCCTTTACATATATTATTTCATCTGGTCCTCAAAACAATCTTGTAAAGTAGATTGCTATTATTATCCTCATTTTGCTGATGAAGAAACTGATGTTAAGACAGCTGGAACTATTTGAAGCAAAATTTGAATTCATATTTTTCTTACTCCAAGATCTAGTACTCTATTCATTATACTAAACTATTAGACTGATATGTCAACTGTTTTCCTAGAATCTTGGAGCTGGAAGGCTCCTCACAGGTTAGGTATTCCAACCCCTACCTGCACAAGTGTCCATTATAGCATCTTCAACAAGTGGTCATCCAGATTTGTCTTGAAGGACCTCATGTCACAAAAATTACTACCTTCCAAGGCAAGCTATTCTCCTTTAAGTTAGATCTATTGTTTTTGTTTTGTTTTTATTTGTTTTTATACATTTAATCTCTCTGAAATCTCTAGTCATTACTCATATCTCTATCCTTTGGTTCCAAGTAAAAAAAAGGCTAATCCAAAGTGATTTTGAATTGTGCTAAATAAAGTAACGAAAATGCCTATACCCTTTGAGTCACAGATCCCACTGTTGGGCATATTCCCCAAGAAGATCGATGGCAGAAAGCTCTCGCCTACAATAAAATATTCTTAGCAACACTTTTTATATAGCAAAGAACTAGGGGAAAAAAGTAGATGCCCATTGATTGGAGAAATGCATAAATTATAACATAAGAATGAAATGGGGAAGAATAAAATTTAATTTAAAATAATGTAAGAGAACATTATTATGCATAAGAAAGGATAAATATAAAGATCCCAGAGGAGGAAAAGATTTATTTTAACTGATACAGAGGTGAAGTAAGCAGAATCAGGAAAATAATATTCATAAAACCATATGATAATATATAATTATGAATATGATATGATATATAATAAAGATAAAATATACATACAATACCATGACTATTGTGTACAAAATATACAACAAAAATTTTAAAACAATAAAATGTAAATGAATGCTGTAAATGACCAAGTTTCTTTCTAAGAAGACTTAAGATAAATTGCAGAAATGGAAGACCTTGCATGTGAAATATTGCAAATACTGTCAGATATGATGCATGAGCTGGTTTTATTGAATTGATTTTTTTTCTCTCTTTTTTTAATCTTTGTTAGAAAATGTGGATGGTTGGGGAAGAGTGATAAGCTATACATACATACACATGTAATTGCATATGTATACATATATATAGAAATCAATGCAATATAAAAACAAAAGGCATCAATAAAAATGACAAAATATATACAAAGAACAAAGCTAATTTGTCTTCCACATGACATTCATTTGGTGGAAAAGGGTATGTAGCAGTAGCCTTGTTGACTATTCTTTTTATGCTATAGCTAAGCAAGCCTCCTTTTGTTAACTGCTGAATCACCTACAATGATCTCATTTTTGTTCCAACACCAAACTTAAACTAATTGAAGGCCAGCCTTACCTACCACAAACAAGATGATTTCTAAGTTCCCCATTAGTTCTAAATCTATGGTCTCATAATTCTTCTTAGACTGTGGTACCCAGCAATGTTTGGGGGAGAACAGGGAGGTCTAACACCTCTGATGTGAGGATTTGCTGAGCCCTTTTCAGGGCTACTCATCTCTTTTTAGTGTGCATCTGGTACTCAACTTTCATCTGTGGCTACAAGGAACTGCAGCGTGTGTTACCCCAATAAACCATTTTGGCAGATGGGCTACCCCATGCTGAGGATAACCAATGAGCCTCAAACTTGTCAGTGAGTGAGGGGAGTGTCTTCCCCAAGTATATGAAGACTCGCTCTTGCAGAATAGGTGAATGAGAATAACTCAATACACCGGTCACGAAGGTGGCAAAAGCAGATGCTTCAGAGCACCTGGATCTTAGTCAGAAGGAGGTGGATGATGACTTTGAACAGCTCAGATTCACTTAAATCCAATTCATGCACAAGACAAGACCTATGATTTCATGGGTCCTCTTACTAACAACAACCCAACAAGTGAATCTAGATTCAGTTTAATGATGGTAAAATATAGCAAGATTAATCTCTAGTTCTGCACATTGTATTTCTTAATTCAACTAAGATTGCATTTTTTTTTACCACCTTTCCACACACACTGTTGAGTCATATAGAATGTTCAGTTCACCGAACTTCCAGGTCTGTTTTACATAACTAGCTTCCATTCTATAATGTTCATAACACAACCCCTATTGTATATTTATACAGTCAATTTCCAAAAATACAGATATAGGACTAACGGCATATCCATGTTAAAGTTCAAATTACCAGCTTTTGCCTATTATTCAGCCCTGTCATGATATCTCCAGCTCTCAAGCCTATCATCTAGCTATCCCTTCCCACTTTTCATCAGTGGCAAATCTGACAAGCTTTCCAATCATGATGAAAATGTTGAATGGCCCAAGAGCAAGGACAGATACCAGGAACACTCCAATAGAGACCTCCCTGTTTGCTGACATTGATCCATTAATGACTAGTCTTTAGATCCAGTCATTCAACCAGTTCCAAAGTCACCTAACTTTACTATCATTCATCCACCTTGTCCGAAAGATATGATGAGAGACTTTGTCAAACTCCTTGCTGAGATCCCCTTACCCGTCCAGTAACCTTGTCAGAAAAGGTGATGAGATTAAGCCAGTCTCTCTTGTTATCTTATTTTCCTGCCTGAAGCCAAATCAGTCCTCTGAGCTTTTCCAGAAAGTCCGATTCTCTTCCCAGACCCATTTCCACTATTGTTTCTGTTTTGTGGTTAATGTTAACACCTCACTCAGCCTTACTGGGTATGCACACTCTCAAGTTTACCCTGAGTGCTTGTATGGCATAAAGCTTGACACTAATTGGTAGGTACAGGGTTTGGGCTGATCACTACAATAGAGCCAATTACAGCATGGCTCGTCTTTTCTTAAAGGGCAATCTTACTGTAACACAGGGAAAAGGAGAAAGAGCCCTTGCCTTACCTAAGAATAGGCTCATAGGTAGTGATGTTAGAACAAAATACAAAGGAAAACAGTAGGGCAGGGAATGAGATTCAGAGACCACAGGGCTTCGGGGAAGGATGCATTCCACAAACAAATGCATGTGCTTTTGAAAGACTAGATTGGAGTCCAGAGGCTGAAATGGGAAGCAGTGAGTGTACCACAAGTTTAGATTTCTCTGTCCATGGAGGAGGAAAGAGGAAACAGGAAAGAAAAGGAAGAGAGGGAAGGGAGGGAAGGGAGAGATGAAAGGAGAGAAGAAAGGGAAAAGGAAGAAAAAGAGAGGGAAAGAAAGAAAGGGAAGAGGAAGAAAAAGAGAGGGAAAGAAATAGGGAATGAAGAGAAAGGAAAGGAAAAAGAGGAAAGAAGAAGTAAAAGGAGGGGAGAGGAAAAAAGAGGCAAGAGAGATGAGAAGGGAAGGAAAAAGAGGGGAGGGAAAGGAGAAGGAAGAGAAAGAGAGGGGAGCAATTCACTCTGTATAAAGGTAACTAGCTTCTTTTCTTTACCCCCAAAGGAAAGGAAAGGTAAAGATAGAAGATAAATATCAGAATTTAGCAGTTGAAGTCTCAATCCAGAGGAGTGAATAACACTGAAGCTGTTAATAAGATAAGCTTTTTCTCTGGTCACAAAGGGGCAGTGTGATGTAATGGCTGAATTGCTGGACTTAGGGCCAAAAAGACCTGAGTTCAAATCCCACTTCAGACATTTGCCCGCAAATGACACAGGTCAGTTAATCTTTAATTTCTCCATCTGTAAAATAGTGGTATTACTTTATAAAAGGAAGTAATGTATTTAAACTGTTTGATGTATTTTTGTTGTCCAGTCATTTTTAAGTTGTGTCTGACTCTTCATGATCCCATTTGGGGTTTCCTTGACAGTGATATTGGAGTGGTTTGGGTTTCCTTTTCCAACTCATTTGACAAAGGAGGAAACTGAGGCAAACAGGATTAAGTGGAGGATCACATAGGTAAGTGTATGAGGCTAGATCCGAACTCAGGTCTTCCTTAGTCTAGGTCCAGCACTGGTGAACCCTCTTCTTATCAGGCATTTAAATGCATACAATGAGGTACCTGGGTCGGCTAAGTGGCTAAGGAGCTAACCCTCCTGTCAGGAAAACTTGAGTTCAAATCCAGCCTCAAGTACTTACTAGCTGTGTGACCCAAGGCAAGTCACTTAATCTCATTTGCCTCAGTTTCCTCATCTGTAAAATGAGCTGCTGAAGGAAATGGCCAACCACTCCAGGATCTTAGAGAAGAAAAACCTAAGTAGGATCATAAAGAGTTGGATATGACTCAACAATAATAACAAATAAGGTATATTGGATTACCAACTGCATTAAAATAAAGAGGTAACTTTTTCCTTTCTATGTTCATAGACTGTGTCCATGAATATCTGAATATAATTTCTTCATTTTACAGAGGAGGAAACTGAGACCCAGAAAGGGAGAAAGACCTGTGAAAACTCACCTAAGGAATAAGTAGCATAATTCCAATACACATGCAGGTCTTAACTCCAAATCTAGGTTCTTTCCGTTCACTGCCCCAGGTTTGATCTGCTCATTAAAGAAGATCTCTGCATCAAGGTCCCAGCCTCCAGGTAGAAAGTCTGAAGGCTCACTTCTAAAATATATAGAGAACTGATTCAAATTTATAAGAATGCAAGCCATTCTCCAGTTAGTAAATGGCCAAAGGATACAAACAGACAATTTTCAGATGAAAAAATAGAAGCCATTTCTAGTCATGAAAAAAATGCTCTAAATCACTATTGAACAGAGAAATGCAAATTAAGACAACTCTGAGGTACCACTACGCACTTCTCAGGTTGGCTAAGATGACAGGAAAAGATAATGATAAATATTGGAAAGGATGTGGGAAAACTGGGATAGTAATACGTTGTTGGAGCTGTGAAATGATCCAATTACTCTGGAGCACAATTTGGAACTATACCCAAAGAACTATCAAACTGTGCATACCCTTTGATCCATTAGTGTTTCTACTGGGTCTATATCCCAAAGAGATCATAAAAAGAGGAAAGGACCCACATGTACAAAAATGTCTTTTTTTGTAGTGATAAGAAACTGGAAATTGAGTGGATACCCATCAGTTGGAGAATAGCCGGATAATTATAGTATACGAATATAATGGAATATTATTGTTCTATAAGGAATGGTCAGCAGGATGATTTCAGAAAGGCCTGGAGAGATTTACATGAACTGACACTAAGTGAAGTAAGTAGAACCAAGAGAACATTGTACACAGCAACAAGATTATGTGATGATCAATTCTGATGGACTTGGCTCTTTTCAACAATGAAATGATTTGGGCCAGTTCCAATAGACTTGTGATGGAGAGAGCCATCTGAATCCAGAAAGAGGACCATGTATCACAACATAATATCTTCACCTTTTTGTTGTTATTTATTTGCTTTTTGTTTTCTTTTTCATTTACCCCTTTTTGATCTGATATTTCTGGTGTAGCATGATAAATGGAGAAATATGTATAAAAGAATCGCACAAGGGTAACCTATATTGGATTACTTGCTGTTTAGAGGAGGGGATGGGAGAAGGGAGGGACAAAAATTTTAAACTCAATATTTTCATATATTTTTTCATATATTTTGAAAATAAAAAAGCTATTATTAAAAAAAAGAAAGAAAGAAAGTCTTTAGGCTTAAATTAAGTGTCTGGGAATCTCAGTTCTTCACACTGCCGGGACACCTGCATAGCCATGGTCCTGACATGGCATAAAGAGCTTAGAGTTAGGATCTACAGCATCTTGGTAAAATGAACAAGCAAATGTTATTCCCAATCAAAAATATTGAGTTGTTGTGGGGATTTAACAAATGATGGATTGTAAATGTAGAGAGCAGAGAAGCCTAAGAGGTCACCAGCCCAACCCCAGCTCAGTAGGGAAGAGAATAATCAGGAAGAAGTGAGTTCAACTACAAGCTCAAACACTTGGTTGTGTGACCTTGGCAAGTCATTTAACTCATGTTTTCTTCAGTTTTCTCATCTGTCAAATGGGGAAAATAATAGCCCCTACCTCCTAGGGTTGTTGTGAAATAATAATGTAAAGCCTAACATGCAGTCATTTTTGTTACTATTACAGATAATATAATTGAGATTCAGAAAATGATTTGTAAACTGTAGCAGAGCCAAGATAAAGAACCCAGGCCCGCAGATCTGAGAGGCAAAGGGATTTGCAATCAGGAAGACGAGTTTAAATCTTGCCTTAGACACCTACTAGCTTAGATTCTGAGCAAGACACTTAACAGCTCTCTGCCTCAGTTTCCCCATCTGTAAAATAAGAAGCTTGATCTCCATTGCTTCTAAAATTACTTCTGACTCCAAATTCATGGTCTCTAATCCTATGATTACAAATGCAGAGTGCTTTCTACCACCCCATGGTGCCTGGATATGAACGCGTCTGGAAAACTACAAAATGCCATTCTCAGTGAGAGCTCATTATTAGCAAGAAAACCCAATACACTAGTTAACAACCAAGGGCTTCTCCCTTAGTTTCTGAAGCTGGTCCCCATCAAGAAAGCTGGAAATCTTCCACCTTTCAAGGTCTTCAACAGACCTCCCCCTCCCCTTGCTGTTCTCTCTGGGAACAATAGAAGCCATAACTGAGATGTCTCTATCCCAGCTGACAGAGCCAGGCTCCAGCCTGATAGGGAGGAGGAGCAACGAGGAAGCCAACGAGAGGGAGAGATGGAGAAAGGGAGAGAAATATACTGACAGGATCGCTTTGAAATCTGAGCGATTAAATCTGCCTCCAAAATTGCATGTAACTTTTTTGTTGCTTCAGGGAGCGGTGGGAGCTGAGGGGAGCAGAAGCAACGGCGCATGCTCATGCACTGAGAGGTTTGGGGAAAGGGGAGGTTTGGTCTGGCCCTGGAGCCAGAAGGGCCCTAACAGGTGGCCCAGTGAGCAGTGCTTGGGTCTGAGAGCAGAGGCCTTGAGTGAAGATTCTGATTCTACCATTCACTATCATGTCATCTTGGATAAAACATTTAACCTCACAGGACCTGAGTTTTCTCACTTGTAAAACAGAGTGGTTGGATTAGCTCTATAACAGTGACTGTATGCTGTTATATAAGGAGGAGGCAAGGAAATAGTCTTGGAGGCAGCAGCAGCGGCAGTGATAGGAGCCAAGAACTTCAGAGAGGAAAGGGGGTTTTAAATGTTATTTATTTTGTCTGGTTTCCCACTCTTTATAATTCTGTACACACACATACACAGAAAGGGGGGGAGACAGAGAGAGAAAGAGACAGAGAGAGAGAGAGAGAGACAGAGAGAGAGAGAGAGAGACAGAGACAGAGAGACAGAGACAGAGACAAAGAGACAGAGCAAGACAGAGAGACAGAGCGAGACAGAGAGAGAAAAAGAGAGAGACAGAGACAGAGTGAGACAGAGAGAGAAAGAGACAGAGACAGAGACAGACAGAGAGACAGAGACAGAGAGAGAGACAGACAGACAGACACAGAGAGACAGACACAGAGAGACAGAGCGGGACAGAGAGAGAAAAAGAGAGAGACAGAGAGCCAGGGACAGAGACAGAGACAGAGAGACAGAGTGAGACAGAGAGAGAAAAAGAGAGAGACAGAGACAGAGAGAGACAGAGAGAGAAAGAGAGAGAGACAAACAGTGACAGAGACAGAGAAACAGAGAGAGACAGAAAGAAACAGAGACAGAGAGACAGAGTGAGACAGAGAGAGAGAGAGAAGAGAGAGAGAGAGAGAGAAGAGAGAGAGAGAAACAGAGACAGAGACAGAGAGGCAGACAGGGACAGAGAGAGACAGACAGACAGACAGAAACACAGAGAGAGAGAGACAGACAGACAGAGAAACAGAGTGACAGAGACAGAGACAGAGAAACAGAGAGACAGAGAGTCAGACAGGGACAGAGAGATAGAGCGAGACAGAGAGAGAAAGAGAGACAGAGATAGAGAGAGAAAGAGAGAGAGAGAGAGACAATGGGGGGAGGGGAGAGAGGGGGGGGAAGAGAGAGAAAGAGAAAGACAAAGAGAGGGGGGGCAGACAGAGGCAGAGAGAAAGTGATGAAAAATGAGCCTCCTTACAGCCTCTGTTTCTAATACTGGAAGTCTGTTTTAAGAAGAAGCATGATCATTTGCTTTGCCCCTGCTCCCTAGAGACTATAGGATCTTTTCCCTCTGACTTCCATATGGGTTGTTTTCCCCATTAGAATGTGAGCTCCCTGAGAGCAGGGGTTATCTTATTTTTTCCTGTTTATATCTCTTGTACAGAAAGCACAGTGCTTTGCATACAGTATTCTCAGGCTCCTGAAACAGCTCAGTCCACTCTGAGTAGCCCTAATTGCTCAGAAGTTTTCTCTAACAATAAATCAAAATTTGCTTGATCCCTCTTTTCATATGACAATCCTTCAAATATTCAAACACTGTAACTGGGTGTCTCCATCCTGGTTCCCCAAGTCTCTTCTGTATTCTATATTTAATAATATCATTTCAACTGATCCTCATATAACCTGATTTTGAGCCTCCCCACCTTTCCTGCTCATCCTCCTAGGCATAATAATAACCGACATACATATACAGACTCATTGGTCCCAACCACAAACACTAATCCATTGTTTTGTAAATGAATCCTCCTTTCTCACAACCTAGGATAATTAGTCTCATTGATCTCCTCTTCACATTGTTGATGGTCCACTAAGACCGCCAAGTCCTTTTCATAAGTACTGTCTCCTCAATCTAATACCGGTACAGATGATATTTCTGGACCTCAGTGACCAGAAGTAGAAATCAGGGGGCCTACACTTGTGAGTCAATTCTTTGGGAACCACTCTCCAGCTGGCAGTGTACACAGTGAATGGGGAGAAGCTGGAGCAGCAGATTGGGTGACTACTTTTATCCCTATTTTCTTCCCTCCCTCCCACTCCCTTTCTCTGCTGCGTGGGTGACATTCCCGCAGGGGGAAGGATTGGAGATGAAAACTGCATGAAAAATGCAAGGGCTTCCTATTTCCCCCCCATTTATTAGAAAACCTTCCCTATGTTTACATTATTATTGTCCCCAAACAATTTCATCAGCTCAAACTGACTTCAAGTTCAGCCTTAGGTTCCCCAATTCAGCTTTGATCTGTTAGAATAATTGACAGTTACATGAAAAACAAACTTCAATATGAATGCAATATTCCTGACTGAAGGCTCAGAAATATCAGCCTCATAAAAGACCCATTAGATGATCAAGCACCTCCTGGCACTGGTGCAGAGGTAACAGATGTGTACAGCTGTGGTCTGCAATCCTGAGTGCTCATGTGATCATGGCGTGGGCTATGTGCCTCTGATTTGCATGATCGAGATGGGGAATGGCAGCTGCTACCAACCCTCACCCTCAGCATTGCCAGCCTGCCCTGCACTGAGGTTAAATATTCTCTTACTCTCTTCTGCAAGTCATAGCAAGTAGGTACTATAGCATCAAGTTCCATTGCCCCATTTTACAGATAGGGAAACCAAGGCCCAGAGAAGGGAAATTATTTGCCTAAGGTTACACATATAGAAAGGGATAGGATTCCTACCCAAGACTACAAATACTGGGTACTTTCTAGCTATACTTCCTTCCCCATATAGGTTTCCCACTAGGAGAATACAATTATATTGTCTGAGAGGAGTAATGTAATGCTGGAGAAACTGAGGCAAGATGGAGATTAGAGTTTTTAATATTTTATTAGTGAGATCTTTGGCTAGTCGCTGGATGGGACTCGTGTCTCAAAGCAGCCAGCATCTAGCAATTAATTCCAGAGACTTTTATAGGACTCTAACTATGAGGGAAATAAAGGCAAGGGAGGAGAAGCATCTAGTAAATCATAATTTTAGAAAGGACCATAAATTCTGATAATTTGGGAGTAAAAAAGGTGGTCAAGCAGGAGACAAGAAGTCTGGGCCAGGAAAGATGGAGGGTGCTGTCTAAGTATTTGAGATAAGCCATCTGGAGTTTTATGACTCTGGAAGGGGCAGGGCGGGGGGGGGGGTGAGGGGGAGAACATAGCATGCTAATTCAGGGAAACTGAGATATTATAATCCAGGGAAACTAATGCAGGGAAAATAAGGAATTACAATTCAGGGAAACTGAAGTATTTCAGTAGAAGAAATAGGGAGTGGGAACAAAGAGATTTAACTTCCCTCTTCTCCTATAATGGCTGAGTATATAACCTAAGCTTTACTCTGCCTTTGTCTCTCTCTCTGTGTCTCTGTTTCTCTCTGTCACTCTCTGTCTCTGTGTGTGTCTCTCTGTCTCTCTCTCTCTCTTTCTATGTGTCTGTCTCTCTGTGTGTCTCTGTCTCTCTCGGTCTCTATGTGTCTCTCTCTGTTTCTCTGTCTCTCTCTCTGTCTCTGTCTCTGCCTCTGTCTCTCTCCATTTGTGTCTCTCTGTTTCTCTCTATGTGTCTCTCTCTGTTTCTCTGTCTCTCTCTCTCTGTCTCTGTCTCTGTCTCTCTCCATTTGTGTCTCTCTGTTTCTCTCTATGTGTCTCTCTCTCTATCTCTGTCTCTCTCTCTCTCTGTTTCTCTCTCTCTCTCTCTCTCTCTCTCTCTCTCTCTCACACACACACACACACACACACACACACACTTTCTTCAGATGGCTAATATAATTTGCCATAAGATTCAAGAGGAAAAACAGGATGCATACAAATAGATTCAAGGAAATTTCAGGAGGAAAGACTATTTTTTTTTTTGCTGAGACAATTGGGGTTAAATGACTTGCCCAGGGTCACACAACTAAGTGTTAAATGTCTGAGACTAGATTTGAACTCAGGTCCTTCTCACATAAGGGTTGATACACAATCTACTGCACTACCTAGCTGCCCCAGGAAAGACTCTTTTTAGGTTGCAACAAAATCAAAGTAGGGACTTCAGTCATATCCAACTCATATCCAAAAAAGAAACACAATTCCAACCCATCCAACAAGTGGTCATCCAAACTCTGCTCTAAGACCTACAATCTACTATCTCTCTAGAGAGCCCATCCAATGTTTGGATAACCATAGCTTTTATTCTGATATCAAAGCTAAGATTGCCTTTCTGTACTTCTGATAATATTATTCTACTTTTTTGTCCACTGGGGCCAAAAAAATTAAAGCTTCTCAATATGTCACTCTTCAACATTCCACCTTTTCAAGGACTTGAAGACAGTCATCCTATAATACAGTAGAAAGAATATTGCTTATGGAGTCAAATAGCTTGAATTCAAGTTTTGCTTCTGATACTTACTGTTTGACCTTAAGTAAAAAATTTAACCTGAAATGGTCTCAATTTTCTTGCTTGTAAAGTGAGAGGTTAAACTACATAACCTCTAAAGTCCTTTCCGATTTCAGGGATTATATATATTCCAAGAATCTTATCTTCTTCAGGCTAAATATCATCATCATCATCATCATCATCATCATCATCAGGCATTTATTAAGAACATACTATGTGCCAGGCATTGTGCTATGCAAGAGGAATACAAAGAAACATACAACCAGTCCTGCCCTCAAGGAGTTTACAATCTAATGGGAGACATACAAACAATTGCATATATACAGGATACTTATAAATTAAAGGTAATATCAGAATTAGAATTGAACTGAAGGAAATAAGTAAAGAAAAGAAAATTGACTTCATGAACAGAAGATAGGAGAAGCATAAAAGAGGTAGAATTTAAGCTGAGTCTTAAAGAAAGTAAAGAAAATCAGGAAGTGGAAACAAATAGGGAGAGCATTTTAGGCAGTGGGGAACAGCAGTGAAATGGTCAAGAAATACCATGACATATTCAAGAAGCAGCAAGAAGATAAATGTCCCTGAAGAGTATGTAGAAGAGAGTAACATGTAAGAAGACTAAGAAAGTAGGAAGGTTTCAGATTATGAAGAATTAAAAAAATGAACAGAAGATTTTATGTTGATCTTGAAGGTAATAGGAAACCATTGAAGTTTCTTGAGTAGTAGGATAACATGGTCAGACCTATGTTTTAGGAAGATCACTTTGGGAGCCAAGTAGAAGTTAGGCTACATTGAGGAGAGACCTAAGATAGTGAGACCCATAGGAAGCCCAATTGTGAGGTGATAAGAGCATGTACCAGAGTAGTAGTGATATGAGTGGAGAGAAAGGTTTGCCTATGAAAGATGGAGAAGATAGAAATGACAATATTTGGCATTTGAGTGATATGGAGGGATGGCAGAAAGAGTGAATGAGGAACCAAGGATGACATTTAGATTGTGAGCCTGGGTAACTGGGAAGATAAGGATGTTCTCAACAGGAATAGAGAAGTTTGAAAAAGGGAAGGAGTTAGGAGGGAAGATGAATTCAGTTTTGCAAATGTAGTATTTGAGATGGCTAGGACATCCAGTTTGAGATATATTCAATAAGCATTTGGTTATCTATTATTGGAATAAGAGACAGAAAAAGATATGAGACAGAGAGATGCAGAGAAAGAGAGAGAATGACAGAGAGAGAGAGAAAGACAGAGACACAGAGACACAGACAGAAACAGAGACAGAGATAAATCATCTGAAAAAGGGAGATGATTGAATACATGAGAGTTAATGAGACTACCAAGAAAGAGAGCAATATATAGAAAGGACATTACTACTTATATAGCATGGACTTGAGATCCTTCACTATTCCATCTGCCCTCCAAATTATCAATATGATTTCTAAAGGCTGTAACTGAATACAACTCTAGATGTGGACTGACCAAGACAGAGTACAGGGAACTATCACATCCTTATTTCTCAAAACTGTGTCTTTCAATGAAGCACAATATTGGATTATTTTTTACTGCAATGTCATGCTGTTGATTCCTATTAAGCTTGCAGACTACTAAAATCCTCATATATTTTTTAGACAAAATTGTATTGACCCATACTTCTCCCATCTTCTGTTCATAAAGTCGATTTCCTGAACCTGAGTACAAGAATTTTACATTTATCCCTATTAAATTTCATATTACAAGAATCAGCCCAATTTTCTAGCCTGTCAAGATCTTTTTTGATACAGACTGTGCCATCCAGTATGCTAGCTACCCCTGCAAGCTTTGTGTCATCTGCAAAGTTGATGAGCATGTCATCTCTGCCTTTATCCAAATCACTGATGAGAATGTCAAACAGTAGCACAGGTCTCTGAGATATTAGGAGGTTCCTCTTGGACTTTGGGTCTCTTACCCAAGAGAAACCTGGTTTCTAGGAGCTTACCACGAAGAAAGGCACACAGATAAGAGGCACATATACAAAAAAAAAAAAACAGAATGGAAACTATAAAAAAAAGAAAAGGAAGGTTCTAGCCTTTTGCAAGTTTGTTACCAATGCAGAAAGAAAAAATGGGGATATGGATGAACTTAAAGTATCAGGGATTCTCATCATTATTCTGCTATAGCTTTAGCTACAAAACCCAATTCAGGAGAAACACACACACACACACATTTAAACAAACACACATGCAAACAGGTGCTGCCATACACAGTAGCATTCATCAGTTTGTAAATGTATGAAAGAGCTGTAAGGCTGCTGGAAAAAACATTTCATTTCCCAGGGTTTTTTCGTGCCTCCATATTACTGGGGAAATGATGTATCAAAGAACTTTGATCCTCAATGTGGACAGAACAAGCCCTGTTGGGTTCTCAAGCCTTTGGGATGTATTGAGCTCACACAGGCTCCTCCCCCAAGGATGCAGTATTTTTTAGGAACCCGGATATACTTTCAAAGCCAAAGCAGCTAAGTTGATCAGTTCTTCCAAAGGTGGGGTTAGATCAAGAGGACTAGATATTGCTGATACCAATGATCTGAGTCCTGGAGCTGTGAAACAATCCACCCTGCAGACCAGAAACCTAAGGCAGAGCTGACTAGCTTCCCTTCCAACTAGATAAAGCTAACTATGACCCACTCCGGAGCCTCTGATCAGGTACAGTCTTGCCATCTGCCCACAATCCTCCAGCTCTGTCCCATCACCAGCCTTCACTCAGGCATATACTTAACTGTGACAGGAAGAGCAACATATTTCACTCAGTACAAGTCATTGCAAAATTTATCCAGCTCTCTATCCTTTCTGGCTCATTACCCAGTGACCCACCCAACAAAAATAGAGAGGTGAACTCTTCCCCTGAAATTTCTGTGCCCCTCAGAAGCTATCCTCCAAAATTCAGTTCTTGTTTATATCCCGTACTGTTCATTATTGTTTGTTTAACTATTTATTAGCTTTGGAAATGTGGTTACAGTATGATAATACTTTTTAATCACTTAGAGCCATTTGTTTCCAAAGCACTTTGCTATCCTTTGTCTCATTTTGTCTTCATAAAAATCCTGTAAAAAAGACAGAGCATAGATTATTATCTCCATTGTACAGATGATGAAAATAAATTTCCAAAGAAAGAATCAAATCAAAGTTTTCTGACTATCTAGAGCTTTTTCTACGCACCAAACTGATTTTTAAAAATACAAATATAATGTGGTGTTATTCTCATCATGGTTATTGGAGAAATGAGAATATTTAATCCAATAAAGACAAGAATTGAATAGGGAATAGGACATGATAAACCTTCAATGGAAGAAGACTTAGATTTGTTCTCCTCAACCCAAGAAAAAATGAATGGAAATTGGAAAGGGACAAATTTAGGGTTGACATGTCTGACAACGAGAGCTGTTCAAAAATGGAATGGATTTCCCCAGGAGGTAGCAGAGACATCTTCAAATGAAGGTTAGGTAACTACTTGCCATTTACATTATTGAGGAGATTCTTGTTCATCTTTGGATTGGATTGAATGGCCTCCATCCTCCCTTCTGAATCTGTGATTCTGTAACACTTAGGTCAACCCTCTGGGAATTTACTAAGTAAGATAATATATATAGTCCAGTAGGCTAGAATCCGATGTCCCTTGTAGCACCTCCCTTTTTGGTTACAACCCTCACACATCAGGCTCTGGTATGGAGCAGAACTCCAAAAACTGGGTGACCACAGACATCCAGGTGGAGATTTGAGATACCTACTTGGACAGCCAGCTGGTGGGATAGACAAGCATTATCCAAAGTGTCATGGGAGATACGTGTTCTGTATTTGAAAGACAAAGAGAAAGCAGTCAGTATCTGTAATAAACCCCTTGAGCCCATCACTCTTACCAAAAGCAACAAGGTGAAGATGATCTTAGGGAAGAAGTAGGAGGTCACCTGCTGAACATCGATGGGGAGGACAGTATCATGTGGATGGCACTCAATGAGCAGCTCAAGATCCTCAATCTCTGGTTTCTAGGGAAGTTCTTAGAAACCTAGAAACGAGCTGGAGATGGCCTTTTCATGCTTCCTCACACCTCCTCCACTCTTAATAGTACTCCTCAGACAGTTTCAAAGTAGGTCAATGGGAGACCTTCAATGTTTTATTTTTTGTTTGTTCTTTGTTAGTCCACAGGAGTACATGATAGTAAGTACCAATATGCTATGTACATGATGATTGTATAAATAACAAAGAAACAGAAATCATATTATGGCCCATAACAGTTCATTGACTATTCCATTCAACCCATTCTACTCAACATTTGTTTCCCCTGAGGCAATTGGGGTTAAGTGACTTGCCCAGGGTCACACAGCTAGGAAGTGTTAAGTGTCTGAGACCAGATTTGAACTCAGGTCCTCCTGACTTCAGGGCTGGTGCTCTATCCACTGTACCATCTAACTGCCCCTCATTCAACATTTTTAAGCTCCCAGAATTTGCAGATTACTCAGCTAAATAATGGGAATGAAACAAAATTTAGATATGATATGGTTCCTGCCCTCACAAAATTTACATTACTTCAGCATTTGTTAAATACTTGCTGTGTTCCCAGCCTATGCTAGTAACAGTCCCAAAGTGATCTTTTTTATTTTTCCTTTCCCCTTTTATGTGCTATTAACAATAATAATTGATCAATCTGTATAATGCAGTCTCAAAATGTGCAACTGCTCTGGAAAAAGCAAGTTATGCTTCTCCTCAGAGTAGGTATTTCAGGGACTAGTCGGAAATAATTTGTGTGACCTGGTCCAGCTGCCTCCGAGGAAGATGGGAGGCAAAAAAAGAGAGCTAGAGAGTCCCTCAGAATCTCAAGATTGCATACAAGGGGGAGGCACACTGCCTGATCAGTAGAGAAAGAAGAAACTAAATGGCAGATTTACAATGAGCCAAGTAGAAAAAGAGAAAACCATTGAAATAATAACAAGGAAAAAAAGGTATATTTTCAGCTACCTGGGGCTACACTTTTGTATAGAGTGACCCAGGTGTAATACGACAGAAGGTTTGAATAGACTGGAGGCAATCACTGTTCTTGGGACATAAAAGAGCTATAAGTAACACTGTCAACTGAAGCTCTAGAATAATCTCTTCATGGATGAACTGCTCAAGAACTACACCCTGGAGGTAACTAGCACTAATTGCTGTGAGTAGGAAGCAGTTACCAGTAAAGAGCAATTTGATACCGAGTATCAAAGAGGAGCAGCCAGAAAAGAGTAATGTAATGGCCAAGTACAAAGGTAGAGGGGCAAACTCTTGAGTCATTTTTCTTACTGGGGTCACACCTAGGATGGTAATATAAGTCATAAGGGCTACTCTGACTATTGGGATGGGGGAGAGGAAAAAGAAGGATCACTTGATTTGCTTGTGTTTTGATATAAATCCTTTTTGTGCAAATAAAACTTTTATATTTTGAAGCCTTGTTTGCTTCAGTGCTTATAAAGGGAACTGATGGCCACCATTGGGTGAGTGGCAGATATTGAAATTTCTACCTTTCATCTAGGTGGGAACAATCAACCATAAATATGAGAAATTCCTCAAAGGGCATCTGAGCCCTTTATTTCAGGAAGGATTTTCTAACACAAGAATTATACAGAAGGATCTTTCTTCTTCATCTATCCCCAGATGCATCCAATTGTAAGCTCCTTGAGAGAAAGTTCTGTGTGTTATTTCACAATTTTTATCCCCATAGCTGAGGATGGAATCTTGCCAATATTATCTGCTTAATAAATGCTTTAGGAATTGAAATGAATGACCTCATGAAGTAGACAGTGTCTTCACTTAACATATGGTAATCTGAGCACAGAATAGCCAAGTGATTTACGTAAAATAAGTCACATGATAAGTAAATTGTAGGAGACAGAACTAATATGCAATTGTTCTGACAATCTGTCTAAGGCCCAGAGAATACTTTTTTAAAAAAATATTCCCTAATCCAATTCTCCCTATGCAACAAGAGAACTGCTTGGTTCTGCACACATATATTGTATCTAGGATATACTGCAACATATTTAACATATATAGTACTGCTTGCCATCTAGGGGAGGGGGTGGAGGGAGGGAGGGGAAAAATCGGAACAGAAGCGAGTGCAAGGGATAATGTTGTAAAAAAAATTACCCTGGCATGGATTCTGTCAATATAAAGTTATTATAAAATAAAATAAAATAAAAATTTAAAAAAAAAAAATAAATAAATAAATAAATAGTGTTCCCTAGTTGTTTTGCCCCTTAGTTTTGTCTCTCTAACTAGACTGTATACCCTAAGCATACAGTAGGTATTCAAAAATATATGTTGATTGAATAAATGATTGATCTTATACCTGGACCAAGGCTGACTGTGAGAGAGGTCGTGGCAATTAAAATGCTATGTTAAGAATAAATTCCTAAAAGGAACCTCTATTGAGCACCTGTTAATTCAATATTCATTTATTCAACAAACAGTGATTAAAGTACCCACTATATTCCAGATCCTGTCCTAGATGATGGGAATTTAAATGATGTTCTAGAGCTAAGAGCTAATTCTATTGTGTAAAATCCTGAACTAATATAAACTGGTGGTTGTGGAAGGGCATATAAAGATCAGTCTAATTAGACAGAGGCAATCTGGTGCAGTGGAAGAAACCCTACACCCAGAATCACAAAGAAATGTGCTCAAATCACAGCTCAAACATTTTTATCTGTGTGACCCTGGGCAAGTCTTTTTTTTTAAGTTCTTTATTTTCAAAACATATGTATAGACAGTTTTTACCACTGACTCCTACAAAACCTTGTGTTCCAAGTTTTTTTCTCCCTCTCTCCTTTTCCCTACTCCCTCCCCTAGATGGCAAACAATCCAGTATATATTAACCATGTGCAATTCTCTATATATTTCCACAATTATCATGCTACACAAGATAAATTAGATCAAAAAGGAAAAAAGACGAGAAAAAATAAAATGCAAACAAACAACAACAACTAAGTGAAAATACTATATTGTGATCCATACTAAATTCCCACAGTCCTCTCTCTGGGTGCAGCTGGGTCTCTCCATCACAAGACCATTGAAACTAGCCTGAATCATCTTGCTGTTGAAAAGAGCCATGTCCATCAGAATTAATCATCATATAATCTTGTCATTGCTGTGGAGTATGTTCTTTTGGTTCTGCTTATGTCATTCAGCATCAGTTCATGTCAGTCTTCCCAGGCCTTTCTGAAATAATCCTGATAATCTTTTCTTATAGAATAATAATATTCCATAATATTCATATACCATGATTTATTCAGACATTCTCCATCTAATGGGCATCCGCTCAGTTTCCAGTTCCTTGCCACTACAAAAAGGACTACTATAAACATTTTTACACATGTGGGTCCTTTTCCCTTTTTTAATGATCTCTTTGGAATACAGACCCCTAGGCAAGTCTTTTAATCTCTCTAAGCCACAGTTGCTTCATCTGAAAAATGGGGATAATAATAAAATGTCACTATAATAACCATCTCCCAGGCTGTTGTGAGGGAAAAGCTTTATAGATCTTAATATTGTGTGTGAATTTGCTATAGCATTATTAGTACTCCTTCCAACAGTCCAAACCATAACCTAACCATGCTGTTGCAACCCGTTTGACTTTTTTGCCCTGTCCTCTTCTAATTCCTCTTGAGAGGGAGTGGATCCTCAACACAGCGGAAACCTTGCTCTGGGTCTTTTGTTGTTTCATGAATACAAACCAGCTCAGCATTGGAACTCTCCTTTATTATCTCTCTCTCTCACCAAATGACCCACCTACATCTTTTCCCAAGCATGTATCTCTCCAAAGATATTTTCACACTTTGGTTTGTGCACGGATCATTGTTGGTAATATGCAGCAGTAGCCTATTCCTGCCCATCATAAATCTCTCTAGTGCCCTTTGGGTGACCCATAGTTTTGAATCTTCAGAGATTGTGATATCCCATGATTCATGGCCACAAAGCATCTCCAGAAAGGTATTGGTATTGAAAAGATCCTTCTTTTGGGTCTGTTTCAAGGGGGATGATTTACGTCATCGAAAGGGCTGCACTGTTTTCCCATTGCAAACACGCATTGTCTCTTTTATTCCAATCAAACCTTCAGGTGCTATGGAGACTTCAGTTACTCTTATTATGTTTGGCTTTATCTCTCACATGAAAAGCATCATCATGAGAATGAATCTATTGTTTCCATGATGGAGACAATGCGGCATTATGGATAGAACACTAGATTTGGAGTCAGGCGAGGCACCTGACACTTAGCAAGCTTTTTGGTCAAGGATAAAACACTTACCTAGCTGAGTCTTAGTTTCTTCATAAGTAAAAGGGGGCACTAAAATCTTTGATAAAGGAAGTCATAGCATAATGGAAAGAGAACTGACTTCAGTGTCAGGAAGTTCTGGGTTCAAGTGACTAGATTGTGTGACTAGGCAAACTCTCTTAAAGTAAAGAAACTGCAGAATGCCAGGCTGCTTTGGTAGAGAAAGTTTACCAAGGAAATAAAAGGTCCATACCAAAAATATATTTCACACACACACACACACACACACACACACACACACACACACACACACTATTTACTTCAGAGGGCTATTGCAGGAGCTCAAATGAGATAATGCCTTGTAATTTGCAAACCTTAAAGTACTATACACATGGCAGCTATTAATTATTGTTCCAAGGGATTTAGAGCCAGAATCATAAGATGTGAGTCTTTTCATGTTAGTGTAGACTGAAGACTGGATTTGTATCCATTTTGCAGGTTAACATCAATCACCTTCACTAATATGGCTTTAATTCCTTTCAGCTGTAGTCAAATCCAGCTTCATAAAGAAGCAAAAAAAAAAAAAAAAATCCAGCTTCAAAAAGAAGCATTAAAAAAAGATGACTGGCTACACAATGGAATTTCAGAAAATGGAGAATGGTGCATCTTATATTGAACCATGAAGCTCCAGCTTGAGTTCTGCCACATCCCTCCTCTCTCATTAAAGTCACCTATTTGGGATAGGCAGCAAAGGTCAGAATATTGTGTTTCAGAAGAAAATATGGTGATAAGGAGTGATCATCTTCCTATAAAAACATAAATATCAAAGGGGAATTTGGATGAAAGGGAGGAGAGGGAAAAGTTAGAAGGAGGGGAGAGATTTCCCTTGGTGAGTCCTCTAAGAAGGGTCTCTCATAGAAGAAAAGCATGGGACACCCGAGTCAGGACCACAGACAGAACTCTTGGCCTGGCATAGACAGACCCTACAGATTCATTGAATACAGAATCCACGTGACTTTGAAGACAATTAAAGATAATTAGATGGAACTGGCATTTTAAACAAGTGCCTTACTTGTGTAAGCAATGCAGGGGGTAGATTTATAGACTTGTATTTAGAAGTTCACATTCTGTTTCTGATAGTTCCTTTAGGTGACTTTTATCAAATCACTCTACTTCTCTGAACCTCGGTTTCTTCATGTGGAAATTGGGATAATAATGTCCAAATGCATAGGGTTGTTGGGATATTCAAGTGAAATAGTAATAGAAAACACTTTGTAAACCTTAAAGCATCATTATGCATTAAATGCATTACTATAAAATAATAGTCTCTATTGTCACCACATTGTTTCTTGCAGCTAGAATGGATTGGGTATGTCTTAGTTTAGTCCTTGGGTCCCATTGGATATCAATAGAGTACTCAGAATGCAGGACCCTGTAGCCATCAGGAAATGGTGTCAACCTAACATACAACTACTGCCCAGCCTTAAACTCATCCCTATGATAAAATGGTGTGGTGAAAAAAAAACCAAGGAAAGGTCCCGAGTCAGACTGACTCTGCTGTGCAACTTGGTTGCTAATACTGTTGTTCAGTTGTTTTCTTTGTGACCCCATTTAAGGTTTTCTTAATAAACATACCATTGCCTTATCAGTTCATTTACAGATGAGGAAACTGAGATAAGCAGGATTAAGTGATTTCTCCAGGGTCACACAATCTGAAGGCAGATTTGAGTTCTGGTCTTCCTCTGGCCTAGCATTCATTGCATCATTTAACTCGTGTGACCTTGAGTAAGTGGTTTAATTTCTCTGTTCTGAAGTTTCCTCATCTGTAAAATTAGGAGATTGGACTGGATGATTTCTAGATTTCAACACTAAATCCCAGGATCTTAGGGATGGCTCTTGTGTCCATTCTCTTCTAAATGATCACTTATGTGCCTTTGTTTTGATTTAGATGCTTGTTATCTTCCATCATCAGCAATGGATGGGAGTTGCAAAAAAGACAAACTTAGACACCAATTGGAAAATCTTCTCAACAATGGTAGAATAAACTGGCTAGGGACATACGGAGTTTCTACTTCCCACCACACTTTCAGTGTAAGTCTTCAAGAAAAGATTGTTCACTACTTGTCACATATAGGATTTCTGGCATTCTTTTCGGGTATAGGTTGGAGCAGATAGCCCCAGAGGTCTCCTCCAGTTCCAAAAACATCCTGCAATTCAGTGATTGTGACTTTCCAGAAAGAAAATGTTTAAGTCCCTTGAAATGTGGACAGCAAGAAAGAAAATCAATAGTCTTTTAAAGTTGTCACCTTGCAGATTGATTTAATTCTTCCCAGCTCCCCCTCCTCTTATGCCTCTCCAGGCCCTCCAGCTCACAGGGTCTTCGCTCTGTCCTTTTCTGAATAATATTCCATAACATTCATATACCACAATTTACCCAGCCATTCTCCAATTGATGGGCATCCATTCAATTTCCAGTTTCTAGCCACTACAAACAGGGCTGCTACAAACATTTTGGCACATACAGGTCCCCTTCCCTTTTTTAGTATCTCTTTGGGGTATAAGCCCAATAGAAACAGTGCTGGATCAAAGGGTATGCACAGTTTGATAACTTTTTGGGCATAATTCCAGATCGCTCTCCAGAATGGCTGGATTCGTTCACAACTCCACCAACAATGCATCAGTGTCCCAGTTTTTCCGCATCCCCTCCAACATTCATCATTATTTTTTCCTGTCATCTTAGCCAATCTGACAGGTGTGTAGTGATATCTCAGAGTTGTCTTAATTTGCATTTCCCTGATCAATAGTGATTTGGAACACTCTTTCATGTGAGTGGTAATAGTTTCAATTTCTTCATCTGAAAATTGTCTGTTCATATCCTTTGACCATTTATCAATTGGAGAATGGCTTGATTTTTTATAAATTTGAGTCAGTTCTCTATATATTTTGGAAATGAGGCCTTTATCAGAACCTTTAATTGTAAAGATGTTTTCCCAATTTGTTACTTCCCTACTAATCTTGTTTGCATTCGTTCTGTTTGTACAAAGGCTTTTTAATTTGATATAATCAAAATTTTCTATTTTGTGATTGGTAATGGTCTCTAGTTCATCTTTGGTCACAAATTTCTTTCTCCTCCACAAGTCTGAGAGATAAACTATCCTATGTTCCTCTAATTTATTTATAATCTCGTTCTTTATGCCTAGGTCATGGACCCATTTTGATCTTATCTTGGTATGTGGTGTTAAGTGTGGGTCCTTGCCTAATTTCTGCCATACTAATTTCCAGTTATCCCAGCAGTTTTTATCAAATAATGAAATCTTATCCCAAAATTTAGAATCTTTGGGTTTGTCAAACACTAGATTGCTATAGTTGACTATTCTGTCTTGTGAACCTAACCTTTTCCACTGATCAACTAATCTATTTCTAAGCCAATACCAGATGGTTTTGGTGACTGCTGCTTTATAATATAATTTTAGATCAGGTACAGCTAGACCACCTTCATTTGATTTTTTTTTCATTAATTCCCTTGAGATTCTCGACTTTTTATTGTTCCATATGAATTTTGTTGTTATTTTTTCTAAATCATTAAAATATTTTCTTGGAAGTCTGATTGGTATAGCACTAAATAAATAGATTAGTTTAGGGAGTATTGTCATCTTTATTATATTTGCTCGGCCTATCCAAGAGCACTTAATATTTTTCCAATTATTTAAGTCTGACTTTATTTGTGTGAAAACTTTTTTGTAATTTTGCTCATATAATTCCTGACTTTCCTTTGGTAGGTAGATTCCCAAATATTTTATGCTATCAACAGTTATTTTGAATGGAATTTCTCTTTGTATCTCTTGCTCTTGGATTTTGTTGGTGGTGTATAAGAATGCTGAGGATTTATGGGGATTTATTTTGTATCCTGCTACTTTGCTAAAATTATGAATTATTTCTAATAGCTTTTTAGTAGAATCTCTGGGGTTTTCTAGGTATACCATCATATCATCTGCAAAGAGTGATAGTTTGGTTTCCTCATTGCCTACTCTAATTCCTTTAATCTCTTTCTCGACTCTTATTGCAGAGGCCAGTGTTTCTAATACAATATTGAATAATAATGGTGATAGTGGGCAACCTTGCTTCACTCCAGATCTTACCGGGAAAGGTTCCAGTTTTTCCCCATTGCATATGATGCTTACTGAAGGTTTAAAATATATGCTCCTAACTATTTTAAGGAAAAGTCCTTTTATTCCTATGCTCTCAAGTGTTTTTATTAGGAATGGCTGTTGGATTTTATCAAATGCTTTTTCTGCATCTATTGAGATGATCATATGGTTTTTGTTTGGTTGGTTGTTGATATAGTCAATTATGTTAATAGTTTTCCTAATATTGAACCAGCCCTGCATTCCTGGTATAAATCCTACTTGGTCATAGTGTATTATCCTGGGGATGATTTTCTGTAATCTTTTTGCTAATATTTTATTTAAGATTTTAGCATCAATATTCATTAGGGAGATTGGTCTATAATTTTCTTTCTCTGTTTTCAGCCTACCTGGTTTAGGTATCAGTACCATATCTGTGTCATAAAAGGAGTTTGGTAGGACTCCTTCAATCCCTACTTCTTCAAATAGTTTATTTAGCATTGGAGTTAATTGTTCTTTAAATGTTTGATAGAATTCAGATGTAAATCCATCTGGTCCTGGGGTTTTTTTCTTAGGGAGTTGATTGATAGTTTGTTCTATTTCTTTTTCTGAGATAGGAGTGTTTAGGATATTTACTTCTTCCTCTGTTAGTTTAGGCAAGCTATATTTTTGGAGGTATTCTTCTATTTCATTTAAGTTGTCGAATTTATTGGCGTAAAGTTGGGCAAAGTAACTCCTAATTATTGCTCTAATTTCCTCTTCGTTAGTGGTGAGTTCTCCCTTTTCATTTTTAAGACTAACAATTTGATTTTCCTCTTTCCTTTTTTTAATCAGATTTACTAAGGGTTTGTCTATTTTGTTGGTTTTTTCATAGAACCAACTCTTAGTTTTATTAATCAATTCAATAGTTTTTTTACTTTCAATTTTATTGATCTCTCCTTTTATTTTTTGAATTTCAAGTTTAGTGTTTGATTGGGGGTTTTTAATTTGTTCCTTTTCTAGCATTTTTAGTTGCAAGCCCAATTCATTGACCTTCTCTTTCTCTATTTTATACAAATAGGCCTCTAGAGATATGAGATTTCCCCTTATTACCGCTTTGGCTGCATCCCATACATTTTGGTATGATGTCTCATTATTATCATTTTCTTGGATGAAGTTATTAATTATGTCTATAATTTGCTGTTTCACCCAATCATTCTTTAGTATGAGATTATTTAGTTTCCAATTATTTTTTGGTCTACTTTCCTGTGGCTTTTTATTGAATGTAATTTTCAATGCATCATGGTCTGAAAAGGATGCATTCACTATTTCTGCCTTACTGCATTTGAGTTTGAGGTTTTTATGTCCTAATATATGATCAATTTTTGTATAAGTTCCATGAACTGCTGAAAAGAAGGTGTACTCCTTTCTGTCCCCATTACATTTTCTCCAGAGATCTATCATATCTAATTTTTCTAGTATTCTATTTATCTCTTTGACTTCTTTCTTATTTATTTTGTGGTTTGATTTATCTAATTCTGAGAGTACAAGGTTGAGATCTCCCACTATTATAGTTTTATTGTCTATTTCTTCTTGCAGCTCTCTTAATTTCTCTTTTAAGAATTTAGATGCTACACTACTTGGTGCATATATATTTAATATAGATACTTCTTCATTATTCATTCTACCCTTTAGCAAGATATAGTGCCCTTCCTTATCTCTTTTGATTAGATCAATTTTTGCTTTAGCTTGATCTGAGATCAGGATGGCTACCCCTGCTTTTTTGGCTTCACCTGAAGCATAGTAGGTTTTGCTCCAACCTTTTACCTTTAACCTGCATGTATCACCCCGCTTCAGGTGTGTTTCCTGTATACAACATATTGTAGGATTCTGGCTTTTAATCCATTCTGCTAACTGCTTCCTCTTTATAGAGGAGTTTATCCCATTCACATTTATGGTTAAAATGACCAATTCTGTATTACTTGCCATCTTGTTAACCCCGGTTTATGCTTTTCTCCCTTCTTACTCCCTTACCCCCCTTCCCAGTATTAAGCTTGTGAGCTCCCCTTGCTTCTCACAGCCCTCCCTTTTTCAGTATCCCTCCCCCCCACTTACAGTTCCCCCCCCAACTTGCCCCTTTCCCTCCCAGTTACCGTATTCCCTTCCACTTAGCTTATTCCTTCCTTTTTCACTTTTCCCTTCTCACTTTTCAATGAGGTGGGAGAAGTTTCACCATAGATTGAATATGTCTAAAATTCTTCTCTTACTGCCAATTCTGAAAGCAGTAAAATACTCACTATTTTCATCCCTCTCCATTCTTTCTCTCAGATATACTAGGTTTTCTTTGCCTCTTCATGAAATGTAGTACCCCCACTTTCCCTTTTTTCTAGTACAATGTCCTTTCCACATCTAGTTTCTAGAACAAGGTATACATGTATTCTTTATACATCTTTACAGCCGAAATATAGTTCCCAAGATTAATCTTTACCTTTTTAGATTTCTCTTGAGTTCTGTGCTTGTAGATCAAATTTTTTGTTAAGTTCTGGCTTTTTCATCAGAAATAGATGAAATTCGCTTATTTCGTTGAATGTCCATCTTCTTCCCTGGAAAAAGATGCTCAATCTCGCTGGGTAAGTTATTTTTGGTTGCATACCAAGTTCCTTAGCCTTTCGGAATATCATATTCCAGGCCCTTCGATCCTTTAATGTGGATGCTGCCAGATCCTGGGTGATCCTTATTGTGGCTCCTTGATACTTGAATTGGGTTTTTCTAGCCGCTTGCAGTATTTTTTCCTTTGCCTGAGGGTTCTGGCATTTGGCCACTATATTCCTTGGTGTTTTGATTTTAGGATCCCTTTCAGTAGGGGATCGATGAATTCTTTCAATGTCTATTTTACCTTCTGTTTCTATGACTTCTGGGCAGTTCTCTTTGATAATTTCCTGGAAGATAGTGTCCAGGCTTTTTTTTTCATCATACTTTTCTGGAAGTCCGATGATTCTCAGGTTGTTTCTCCTGGATCTGTTTTCCAGGTCTGTTGTCTTCCCCAGAAGGTATTTCACATCCTTTTCCATTGTTTGATTTTTTTGGATTTGCTTGACTGATTCTTCTTGTCTCCTCGAGTCATTCAATTCCAATTGTTCGACCCTGATTTTCAGTGAGGTATTTTCTTCACTCACTTTTTTAAGATCTTTTTCTAATTGTCCAATTGAGTTCTTTTGTTCTGTGGAATTTTTTTCCATTTCCCCAATTTTGTTTTCCAGTTCACCAATCCTATTTTTCAAGGATTTGGTTTCTTTATCCACTCTCTCTTTAACTGACTTCTCCAGGCTCTTTTGCCAAGCCTCCCTCTCCTTTTGCAGAGCCTCCCTCTCCTTTTCCCATTTTTCTTCTAGCTCCCTTGTGAGAGCTTTTTAATTTCCTCCATGAGATTCATCTGTGCTGAGGGACATATGGTCTCCTCCTTTGGGGATTCACCTGTGGACTGTTTGTTTTTAGTCTCCTCAGGGTTTGGAGTCTGCTCTTTATCTGTATAAAAGCTGTCCAGGGTTAAATTCTTTTTCAGTTTCTTGCTCATTCTGTCTATTTATCAAAGACAAACTATCAAAGAAACAGAAGAAAAAAACCCTTGAATGGAGGCTGCTTTCTTTGGGGGAGGGGGAAGGGGGAGGGGGAGGGTATTCGTGAGGCAGGGGTCCTACTGTGCTATGGCGCCTGCGCGCTGAGATCTGAGCGCTCTGAGATCCAAGCGGGCTGAGACACTGTGGGGGAGGGGTGGCCAGGTCCCGAGAGACTCCAGCTGTTTGGGGTTGAATTCTTCACCCCCGGTGTTTTTAGCTTCTCTGCTGGGCTGCTGACTTGCTCCTGTAGCAAAGCTCTCCCCGCAGAGACGGCTGCGATCGCGCCCCACCCCCTCTCCGCTCTACCCGGTTCTGAGCTGCTATCTGTGCTCTGGTTGCAGCTGCTGCTGCCCGCAGACTGCTTCCAAATACCGTCCCCGCCCTCGCGCAAAAACAGACCTTTCTTTACGAGTCTCAAGGATGGTTTCTCTTGGTAAGTAATTGTATGGTTTTTTTTCAGTCGAGCATTAATTCAGAGGCATAAAATGAAATGAATAGTGAGAGAAAAACACGGAGGTTACACAGAAGTGTATTTCCTCTCCGCCATCTTGGCCGGAAGTCCCCTGGAACTGGCATTTTAAACAAGCGCCTTACTTGTGTAAATAATGCAGGGGGTAGATGTATAGACTTGTATTTAGAAGTTCACATTCTGTTTCTGATAGTTTCTTTAGGTGACCTTTATCAAATCACTCTACTTCTCTGAACCTCGGTTTCTTCATGTGGAAATTGGGATAATAATGTCCAAATGCATAGGGTTGTTGGGATATTCGAGTGAAATAGTAATAGAAAACACTTTGTAAACCTTAAAGCATCATTATGCATTAAATGCATTACTATAAAATATAGTCTCTATTGCCACCACATTGTTTCTTGCAGCTAGAATGGATTGGGCGTGTCTTAGTTTAGTCCTCGGGTCCCATTGGGTATCAATAGAGTACTCAGAATGCAGGACCCTGTAGCCATCAGGAAATGGTGTCAACCATCCCTATGATAAAATGGTGTGGTGAAGAAAAAACCAAGGAAAGGTCCCGAGTCAGACTGACTCTGCTGTGCAACTTGGTTGCTAATACTGCTGTTCAGTTGTTTTCTTTGTGACCCCATTTAAGGTTTTCTTAATAAACATACCATTGCCTTATCAGTTCATTTACAGATGAGGAAACTGAGATAAGCAGGATTAAGTGATTTCTCCAGGGTCACACAATCTGAAGGCAGATTTGAGTTCTGGTCTTCCTCTGGCCTAGCATTCATTGCATCATTTAACTCTTGTGTGACCTTGAGTAAGTGGTTTAATTTCTCTGTTCTGAAGTTTCCTCATCTGTAAAATTAGGAGATTGGACTGGATGATTTCTAGATTTCAACACTAAATCCCAGGATCTTAGGGATGGCTCTTGTGTCCATTCTCTTCTAAATGATCACTTATCATGTGCCTTTGTTTTGATTTAGATGCTTGTTATCTTCCATCATCAGCAATGGATGGGAGTTGCAAAAAAGACAAACTTAGACACCAATTGGAAAATCTTCTCAACAATGGTAGAATAAACTGGCTAGGGACATACGGAGTTTCTACTTCCCACCACACTTTCAGTGTAAGTCTTCAAGAAAAGATTGTTCACTACTTGTCACATATAGGATTTCTGGCATTCTTTTCGGGTATAGGTTGGAGCAGATAGCCCCAGAGGTCTCCTCCAGTTCCAAAAACATCCTGCAATTCAGTGATTGTGACTTTCCAGAAAGAAAATGTTTAAGTCCCCTTGAAATGTGGACAGCAAGAAAGAAAATCAATAGTCTTTTAAAGTTGTCACCTTGCAGATTGATTTAATTCTTCCCAGCTCCCCCTCCTCTTATGCCTCTCCAGGCCCTCCAGCTCACAGGGTCTTCGCTCTGTCCTTTTCTGAATATTATTCTCTCTAAACCATGTAGCAACCTCCTCTCATTCCGAATCCATGATAGCATATAGCGGGCCCCAAGGAAAAGAATACATGACTGGAAGTCACTAGATGTGAGTAATCTGACTTCAAGCTAGCTGGGTAACCAGGGGCAAAGCTACTTCTTGGAGGCTCAACTCCTTTATCTATAAAATGGGGGGAAACCAGTATATGCAGCAGAAAGATGGCCAGCCTGGAGACAGAAGGACCTGGGTCAAGTCCTGCTACTGATAATATATTAGTCATGTGACCCAGAGAAGTTGCAGTCTTTCAGTACTCTATACAAATCTATCTCTAACACTATGATCAATTCAGTTTTATAATCATTTATTCGACGTCTATTATTTACTAGGCACTGTGTTAATCTCTAAAGATAGCAAACACAAAAATGAGAACAGATCTTGCCCTCAAGGAGCTTACATCCCACAGGGAGGGAATGGCATGTGTACAGATGAGTTAACATGTGAAATATGGTACACAAAATGAATATACAGAAATTTGGGGGCTGGGAGGCACTAGTAAATGGGGAAATCAGGAAATCCCTCGAGACTTAGAGGGAGGGAGGACATCCAAGAGATGGAAGTAAAGAGAAAGAAGAGTCTAAGCATAGAAGTTGTTATTTAGCCTTTTATCTCGAAGAGGACTATGACATCAGGGAGGTGATTCAATGACATGCAAGTGAGTTGAATTTAAGTGAAAGAGGGCAATACAAGGTCACCTCCCTCACTTTCCTCTCTAGAGCCATCTAGGTCCAGTGGCAAGATATAGATCAGGATGTCTGGAGATACCCCTGGATAAATGGGAGACCTTGGCCTTTTTAAACTAAGGTCTTCAACAGATCTCAGTTTGGCTGAAGCCACAGCTTTTCTTTCAGTGATTAAGGCTAGGTACCCATTGAGGCAAGAAATCTCCCCTTTCATTAGTCCAAAAAATATCCAAATAAATTAATTAATCTGGAAGGGAAAGACCGTCCTTAAAGCAAAAGCAGAAATAATTGCTATTTACATTCAATCTGAGTCCGTCTGAACCCAAACAAAAACCAAATGGATCTTGGCCTAGTGAAGATTTTTCCCTTAACCTGAATTCCTGACTTCAGCTGATATAAAATCAGCCGGAGTCAGGAATTCAGGTTAAGGGAAAAATCTTCAATCTTTATTCTTTTTGAAGTGAAGGGGGATTGCGATAGCAATATGGGGAGCTGTGACAGGAAGCCAGCTAGCAGAGGGGGATCAAAGGTGAAGGGCTGCTGCAATAGCAATGTGAGCAGCTGTGACAAGATGCCAGCCAGCAGTCTCTCTTTCCGCTTCCCTTTCCACACCCTTGCACAAAAACATCATTTCCTATACAACACATCAGGACTTGCACAAAGAGTGGGGGGGGGCATTCTTTCTCCAAGCATATACATTAATAGAGGATGGTCCAATTACTATTTAGCCTCACGTGCTTGGGACCTCAGTGCATCAATTCAAGCCTCAGCCCATTATAGCCTAGAACCTATTAAAATCAGATTTTAAGGCCTGATCCTTAAGAAAGAAATCTAATCAGTAAACCTGAAGAAATCTTGGGAGGATTCAGAGGTTAAAAGGGGGGGGGAGAGGGAGAGAGAGAGAAAGAGAGAGAGAGAGAGAGAGAGAGAGAGGAAAAAATGCTTTTAAAAGCATCTGTAGGTAAGGGCATGATACCATATGTGGACAGAGGCAAGGAAAGAGGGAAGAGGGAAGGAGGGAAGAAAGGAAGCAAGCAAGCATAGTAGACAATCTAGACAAAAGCATGGAGGCAAGAGATAGAATATAGTGCATAGAGCAGGACCATTTGTCTAGAGCATAGTGTTTGATGGAGAAATTTAATGTTATAATTAGCTTGGACAGGGCAGTCAGACTGTAGAGACATACCAATATATATTGGTAGAAGGCATTTCTTTATCAGAAGTTCCTCACAATGACAAAACTATAAATAGGAGAGATAAAAATGAAGGAAGGAAGGAAGGAAAGAAAGAAGGAAGGAAGGAAGGAAGGCAGGAAGGAAGGAAGGAAGGAAGGAAGGAAGGAAGGAAGGAAAGAAGGAAGGAGGAGGAAAAAAGGAAAATTTCCTTGTCTACCTAATAACAGCTAGTATTACTAGGGCACTTTAAAGTTTGAAAAGTGTTTGACAAATAATTTCTTGTGTTAACCTCATAATAACCCTTAGAGGTTGAATTCTATTATTTATCCCCATTTTGCAGATAAGGACACTGAGGCAGACAGAGGCAAAGTGATTTGTCCCAGGTCATATATCTGTGAGGTCAAATTCGAATTTAGGTCTTTCTTAGTCCAAATCCAGAGCTCTATCCACTGTATCACATAGCCACCTCAAAGCATTTTGAGAAATATCAAAAGAGATAACATTTCTCCAGAACTAAAAGAATGTATAGAATACCAGAGTTGAAAGGACCTCAGAAGTCTTTTAATGTAAAATGTGCCTGAGCAGGTGAAGTTCCTCTACAACCTCTCAAATCAATGAGCATCTTAGATCCTGAGTTTGAGAAGAAAGGATCACTATATAAGGCCTGTTCAATAGGAATGTGATAAGGAACTGATCAATAAGCCTGGTCTTAAAGAGCAAGTGTAGAATGAGTAGTTAGTCATTCTGTAACTGATTTTGGTCTATTAACTACTTGGTTAAGCTTTTGTAGATCGGAATGAGAGTTCATTCAAAAGATACTGACTGCCCATGTAAATATCTTAGAATGGATTTTTGCAGTATGACTGATATTGGAGAAAAATGATTTGCTGTAGTTCTTTTCTAGAGGAAGGAATTTGGGTCCTCTTTCATCAAGAGCCAGCACAAAGTCAAGAATACGTGGTTCCAATGTTGTTCCATCACTCTTGTATCTATTCTTTTCTGAATTTAGGGAAAGGAGATTGGAGATGGCTAAGATCTTGTGAGCTTCAAAAGCTCAGAAGAGCTAGTCCCTGGAAGACAAGGGCTAGAATCTCTGTTAGTATTTTCTAGAAGTCACTCAGTGAGAAATGAAGTCCCAAGCAATCAACCAGCTCAGGCTGGCTGTAGCAGAAATGTGGACTCATCATCATTACTTACTTCACATTTAAAAGTGAATTTAGGTGGGGCAAATGCTATGTAGAAACTGCATAAAGTCCGAGCCCACTCTCCTCAGGGACTGAGGTGATGTGTATGACCCTAGGTGTTGGGAGGAAATGTTTGTCCTTCTGTTGTTACTATATTTTTGTACCTAGGTGGCACAGTAGTTGGGCCTGGAGTCAGGAAGATTCATCTTAATGAGTTCAAAGCTGACCTCGGACATTAGTAGCATGACCCTATTTACCTTGGTCTCCTCATCTGTAAAATGAGCTGGAGAAGGAAATAGTAAACTACTCTCTCTGCCAAGAAAAATCCAAAGAGGGTTTGGAAGAGTCGATCATAACTGAAAATAATGGATTATCTTTGAGTAAATACCTCTTAGTAGAAGCAATTAAATGGAACTAGGGCACTAATCACTGGTGGATAGAGTGAAGGAACCAGATAGGAATGGGGAATCTAGCTGATAACATTAAATAACCCCATTGCTCTTTAGGGAACTATCCCCAGATATAGTCAGCTTCACTCTGGGACAATAAGACCAATATAATTCACACTAAAATTCACATGTGATGGCAATCTGCAGGTGTATCAGGGAACTGAGGCACCCAGAATTAGTGACAAGGAAATAGAGGTGAGCACAGATGTGAGAGATCATATAGGATCAAAAGTGAGAAAGCAAAGGAGACAGACTTCATAGGTCTATGGCCAACTCTCTCACTCTCTCCCTTTGAAGATGAAAACATCAGTTCCAATCTATATTGCCCACATTTTAGTATAGCTGTCGCATAGAGAAATATTTACAATCAGAAAGAAGAATCTGTTCAGCCATCATATCTACCTGAGACCATAGAATTGAGATCCAGAAGGCACCTGGAAGAATATGTATTCCAAACCTTCATTTTCCAGATGAAAAAACTGAGACCCAAAGATTTAAGTGATTCCCTTTCACTGCCAAATGTAAAAGCTGTCTGATCATTGCCAGCATTTCCTTTCATTCCTTAACCCCTCTCAATTTGGCTTTCTACCTGATCACTCAACAGAAACTGTTTTTCCCCAAGTTACCAGTGATCTCTTAATTGACAAATATAATGATATCATCTTAGTCCTCAATCTTCTTGAATTCTATACAACATATGACCACCCTGTGCACCTGGATATGCTTTTATTTTTTTTCCTCTCTTGATTTTCTTCCCACCTGAATAATCTCCCCTCAATCATTTCTGTTAAATTTTTATCCATATTGCATTCCCTCAACCATGCGTATATCTTGATACTCTATCATGGATCTTCTCTTTCCACATTCTCTCAATGATCTCATCAGCCCACATGACTTTATCTGTCATCTCTATGCAGATAGTGATCAAATTTATAAAGCCAACTCTAGTCTCTTTCCTTAACCCCAACCCCACCACCTGCCTGGTGGGTATTTCAAACTATATATCATGTAAGTTTAAATTCAATCTGTCCAGAATAGAACTCATTATCTCTATCCCTTTCTGAACTTCCCTATTTCTGTCAAGGACAATACCATCCTTCCACTCACCCTGATTCACAACCCTCAGAATCATGTTCAATTCTCTACTCTCCCTCATCCCACATATCCAATCAGTTTTTAAGTCTTATTGACTCAACCTCTGCTTTTTCCATATACTCACCTTTTCTCTATTCATACAGCTACCACTCTAGTTCCAGTCTTTATCACTTCCATAACAACAACGACAAGCATTTGTATAACACTTTTAAGAGTTGCAAAAAACTTCACAATTATCTCTTTTTTTCTCCATAATAACCCTAGGAAAGAACTGCTGTTATTATCTGGATTTTACCACTGAGGAAATTGAGACAAAGATTAAATGATGCGCTTAGGGTCACACAGCTAATAAGTGTCTGAAGCCAGATTCTGAACTCAGGTTTTCCTGATTCTAGGTTCAAAGCTCTAGCCATGAGCTGCTTCTCTGTACTAGTCACTACCCCACTCTGCCTTTTCTGGCACAAGGTAGGGATGCCTATTGGTTGATTGATTATGCTGTATGAAGCTGCTTTGATTACTTGAAAGGGGATAAAGAAACAAGTGAAAATCAAATCCCATTTCTTACCTTTTCTGACTAGGTGACCATGAGCAAGCTCCCTGATGCTCTTTGTGCTTCAACTCATCTCTAAAATAGGACCAGCATTTACCTTAGAGGGTTATCATGAGGCTGAAAGGAAATAATGTATGCAAAACTCTTTGCAAAGAGTTGTAAAAATCACTTTGTAAAAATCACTAATCATTATTGACATATTAGCAAAGTATTAGGAAAGGATACTGATTAGAGTAACATTATTTCAATTTTTAAAAAATATTAAATATGAAATCTTTAGCCTGGCATTTAAAACCCCCAAGAGTGTGGTTCTCAACTCTCTTTCTAGATGTATTATATATGGAATATGATATATTAATATAATTATAACATTTTAGTATACTTATGGTTTTGATATATTATATTGCATCTTTTTATATTACTTCCCTTTTTGTACCCTCTTTTCTAGCCAGTGGCTGTTTCATAGTTTATCTTCCGCTTCTGTATCTAAGGGATCCCCCATGTCTGGAATGCATTCCCTTTCCACCTCTATCTTGTTGAATTCTGAGCTTTCTTCAGAGCACAAAAAAAAATATTTCCATATCTTCCATTTTTAGAGTGTTTTCCCTCTCAAAAATACTTTATTTAACGTTATAGATCTTTTATTTTAACTGATTTCTATACATATTGAATCCTTCCATAGGTAAAGTTTCTCTCTTATTAGCTACTGTATCTTGGGTGGTACTGGATGGTTTTTTTTTTGTGTTTGTTATTGTTGGGAACCCATGAACTCATCAGAGGAGAGGGATACTCCATGGGGAATCTTTCTTCATTGTTACAGTTCAGTAACTTGTTGGTAATTTATAAGTTGCCTGGGGCCCTCAGAGATTAAGTGACTTATCCAGGACCACACTGTTAATATTTCAGACTAGAACACAGGCTTTCCTGACTCCGGGACTGGCCTTCTATACATTACTCCATTCTACATATCACCTTCATAAATGTTCCATGAATTGGATTGACGATGATTGGACTGAATTGGATTGTGGATATCACAATGTCCAGCTATAAAGCACTTTACATATATTCTTTGATCTTTCATATCCCTCTATGAGTCATAGAACTGTGAAATTCCAAGGAGTATCTGGTAAGTGAACACTGCGGGAGGATGTCCAGCTTCCTAGGCAACAGATCTGAGAGAAACAGGGTCTTCGTGGGACAAACTGACCCAGCAGCGGGTTGTACTCTCCACTTTGCAGGGAATACATTATCAGTTTCTTCTTGGCCTCTCAGCTTTCACTCAAGCCTCTTGTAGGGGAGCTCATGCTCACCATCTGAGTTCTAGCAATAGCTTTCGGGACTAAAGGACCTTCTCTGTGTATGAGAGCATTCATGGAAGGGCTCAGGTTGGCCGTCAGTGTTCTTTCCTTCAGGATGATAGTCGACCTCTCTCTCTTCTATTACACACTGTTGAAATGCTCATTGTCATCACCATAAACACTTATAATAGCCCATCACAGAATTAAATGCTGACAATGGAGAGGAATTTACACAGAGAGATTAAAACATTGCAGAAAAATTAATTTTTCTGCACACTTGATCAAACCAGATATTCAAATTGTCTGTGTCTTTGTACAGTCCCTCTCGCCCCAGTACTTTGTGATCAAAAGATCAGTGTGCTCTTTTCATAAGTCACCATTGAAATGGACTCATTTACCCCCCTGGTGAAACCCCCTTTCTTCTTCTATTATCTAAATCTAGTGAAGCATCCATTTTCCTACTGTGCCCACTGTGAAATATATAGGCTGAAATGTTCTATGTATGTTTCCTTTCCAGATGCTAAGGTGACTGATTCATCACACAAGAAGTACTTCTATGTTCTGAATATTCCACACACCCCTAACCTCCTTTGATCAAGCAAAGGAAATTGGCCAGATAAGTTTGACAGAGCCAGCATGCGCCTGCTGTTGGTCCTTATAAGCTAATTGTCTTCCCAAGGGAGGGAGTGTCAGCTGATGACAACCTGTCTATAGCTACAGCTTTCAACATTGCAGATGTCTCTCTCTATCTATCTTTCACACTGTCAAAATTCAGGGCCCTAAAGCTATGGCTACCGTAAGAAATATGATAGGCAGGGCTACCATACTAGCACTTTGCTTCAAATGTATTCTGTAAATGATTCAACTTTATCACTGGACAATTCATCTCTGCAATGGCTCACTCTGAGTGGAATATGTGTGTGTGTGTGTATGTATATATGTATGTATATGTGTGTGTGTAATAATTTGTGTGTTCTAGGCACTATGCTAATACTGGTAATACAATGCAAAAAAAAGTTAGAAAGTCCTTGCCCACAAGAAACTTAAATTCTAATAGAGAACAGCATATCTGTGGGAACTAAAGTGTGAGTGGGGAGGGGACATTTTCAAATGATTTGGAAATGGCCAGAAAGTGTTACAATAGCTGGTTTCTGGATAGGATACAGCAAGCATTCAGAGTCCTAGAGGTAGGTGTCAAAGTTCCAGTGGGAGGAAGAATACAAAGATGGGCACAATGCATGTAGCATGGGTTGGAAACATCGGCATAATAGAATACATAATTAGATTTCATTAGAGTAGATTCAACTAGAATAGATCAGATTACATTAGATAAAACATTTACTAAGTACAAATTATTGTGCCATCTTAGAAATACAAAAAGAAGCAAAAAGAAAATAGTCCTTGTTTTGTGATGAGGAGAACCATTTGCAGGTAGGAAGGATTGTGGAAACTGAATGTGGATCACAACATAGTATTTTCACTTTTTGTTGGGTTTTGCTTGCATTTTGTTTTATTTCTCTCTTTTTTCTCCTTTTTGATCTAATTTTGTTTGTGTATCATGATAATTGTGGAAATATGTATAGGGGGATTGTATATGTCTGCAATATATATTGGATAACTTGCTGTCTAGGGGAGGAGGTAGGGGGAAGGGAGGGAGGAAAATTTGGAACACAAGGTTTTGCAAGGATGAATATTAAAAATTATCTATGAATGTGTTTTGAAAATAAAAAGCTTTAATAAAAAAATTAGCCCCTGGCCTCAAAGAGTTTACATTTTAACCAGAGGAGTCAATATATTAAAGGGAATTGAAGAGGGATGGGGAAAGTTACTTTAACTGGGGTAAGGAGGAAAAGCATTCATTTGGAATTTAGAAACTGAGCTTGAAGCAAGAATGATTGATGGAGGTTCCAAAGAAGAAATCACCAACTGGAAGACTAGATCGTGGGAATAGAGGAAGCTCAGCATCCATTGGAGCAAAGGTGGGGAAATGGAGTGTTAGAAGTGTCCTGGTGGCCATGTTCTGAGAAAAATACAGCAAAAGATTACCTATTATTCCCTGGGGATCCATGAGCACAGGCTGAGTTCTGATGGGAGAGGCTGAAAGGAAAACGAGAGGGTTTTGTTTTGTTGAGGCAATTGAGGTTAAGTGACTTGCTCAGGATCACACAGGTAGAAAGTGTTAAGTGTCTGAGGCCAGATTTGAACTCAGGTCCTCCTGACTTCATTTCGGGGCTGGTGCTCTACCCACTGTGCCACCTAGCTGCCCCTATACTAGAGGTTTTTAATGGCCATCTACTGAATGTCATCATGACTATGCATTCAGAATGACAGATTTGTGGGAGTAGCATGGGGGGAGCAGAGGGAAAAACTTTTGGCTATCTAACGAGGATGCTCACCTATATTGTAAAAGCCTTCTCTTAGCTCATGACTAATTCAAGATTATCACTAACCTCACCTAGACAGGATGTATCAGAAGGAGGACTTGAACCCAAGGGTTCCTGATCCTAAGACCTATTCTCTATGACACATGCCATCATACCCCACTTCTTGCTGATTACAGATGATGGCTAAAACAGCAGTGTTAGTTTCGCAGGGAGTGATGATTCATTCTTCAATTTTGAATCACTGTGGATGAGTCAGATGGCTAATAGGATAGCTTCTTCCCTCATATCCAGATAGGAGATCTGGGGAAGCAAGATTGGGATCTATGAATAATCTCACTTCAGGACCAATAGACAAAGGAAGAGACAGAGAGAAAGAGGAAGAGACAGAGAGAGACAAAGACATACAGAATCTCAGGGATGTTCTTTTGGAGGATTTGATCTTTAAAAATATTCTCAGGCATTTAGATTTCTCTAATCCAATGGTTTTTAAAGCATAGTCTACAGACCTTGGTGACCCTTTCAGGGAAGTCTTCAAGGTCAAAACTATTTTGATAATATACTAATACCTTATTTTCCTATTAAAATATTCCTTCCCTTTCGTATCTAAGGTCAAATTTCCTTCATATACTTCAACCAAAATGGTATATCTCAACAGACTGAATGCAGAAGATATCAGAATCTAGTTAGCTTCTATTAAACTAGAAATTAAAGAGATTTGCGAAAATATGTAAAACAGTGCCATCTTTCTTACTATTTTTGTTTTGAATAATATAGTTACTTTTAGCAAAAATAATTTATGTTAAAATGTAATGGGTTTATTGTTATTTTTAAAAGAATTAATTAAATCTTTCAGTTTTCATTTTTAATATGGCAAATAACAATAGGTATAACACAAAGAAAAACTCCACAGGGTCCTAAATTATTTTTAAGATTGTAAAGGAGTTCTGAGAACCACTACTTTACTCTAATAATGGGAACAGAATGATTCACCTATTTCATGTTCATATCACAAAATGGCACAGGTAGAAGTGAATCGATCTTTATAGATCATTCAATCTAGTCACCTACCTCTGAGCCAGATTCCCATTGCTGACCCTATTGGAAATCAAGATGATATGACCACAACTCTTTTCCCTTCGTTTCAATTATTATACCTAAGGATAGAATGATACATGCTCTAGCTGGCTCATTGGGCCCATCTGAGAAATATAGGCTAATATTATTGTTATTATTATGTTGCCTAGAATTCCCAAGTCATGGAGACCCTGGAAGTTACATCAAGTTGAAAGTTCTCTTTCAATCAGCATCAAAGCCATAGTCTATGAGTCTTCATTAATTTTCCATTTACCAAACTAACTAGAATTCAATTTATTTTAAAGTAAAAGACATTCAATAAAATAGCATTGCAAAAGAAATGGAAAGAAAATCAACCCATAAACACAGGAACTCACTCTCCCACAAATCATCACATAATGATGGAAGAGGGAATGTGTACGGAAGGAGCATACATAATCAATCAACAAGCATATAGTAAGTATATATCACATGCAGACATTGCAAAGTTCTGGGTAGGTAAAAGTGAAACAGTCTCTGGCCGCAAGAAGCTTCCATTCTAATGAGGAAATAACATGTACATATACAATATGTGTGTAAACTGAAGAGAGAGAGAGAGAGAGAGAGAGAGAGAGAGAGAGAGAGAGAGAGAGAAGGAGAGAGAGAGAGAAGGAGACCACCAGCAGCCAAGGAATTCTGGAAGGGCTTCATACAGAAAGTATCATAGAAACTGAATTTTGAAAGCAAATGGGGATGCTAAGAGAAAGAAATGATAAGGGAGAGAATTCCAATTATGAGAAGCAACCAGTGCAAAGTCACAGAGTTGGGAAATGGAGGTTTGTGTGTAAGGAACAGCAAGAAGTTCAAAATGGTTGAACTATAAAGTATATAGATAAGAGTCATATATAGGAAGAGTGCAAAATTAGGAAGGGAGTGGGGTTTTGAATATCAAACAGGCAAATTGATATTTTATCCTTAAATAGGGAACCACTGGACTAGGTGGTACAGTAGACAGAATGGGAGACTTAAAGTTAGAAAGCCCTGAGTTTGAGTCCTCTCCCAGACTCTTGTTAGGTGTGCCTCCCTAATGAAATCACTTAACCTCTCTGCCTCAGTTTCCTCATCTGTAAAATGAATATAATCATAGTACCTATTTCTGAGTGAGGATTAAAGGAGCTAATGTAAATAAAGCCCTTTATATACCTTAAAACAACATAGAAATTCTAACTATTATTATTACACAAAGGAATGATATAACCAGAACTAGTTTTGGGAAATTATTTCCACAGTTTTGTAAAAGATGGAGAAGAGTAAGGAGAGACTTGAGACAAGCAGACCAAATAGGAGGCTATTTCAATCATCTAGGTAAAAAGCAGTGAAGATCTGAACAGGGAGTGAGGGGGATGGCTGTGGGTGTGGAGAGAATGGAACAAGTGATAGATGTTGGAGTTATAGAAGTAGTAACTGATGTGTTAGAGGATGTTAGTAGATAAGATATACGTACGTATAAGATGTTGAAGATGATTTTCTGATTATCAGCCTGAGTGGCAGGAAGGATGAGAGTAGTCTTGATAGGTAGAGTAACAAGCTAGAGCCAGCATTCAAACTCAGGACTAATGACTCCAATGGGTGACATTTAGGAAAGTCTGTGCCATCATGAGAGAAAGTAGGGGAAAGCCTATACTATTGAAGGTGGTCAATGCATATGACAATCATTTATTCACTAGGAATAGTTTAGAAGTCATGGGATTACTCCTCCTGGACTCTGGGAAGGCTGCTTCCTCAGAAGACTTGAGGAACTTCAATGTGTCTGATTCACTGATAACCTACTCAGTTTATGATACTTCGAGTTGTTCAAGAGCCAGGAATTGGGGGGAAAGTGTATTATAATAATATATAAATGCATACATTTGACAGGAGTTAAGAGGTATCAGAAATAATTTGATGTCAGCCCATTTTCCTGACTTAAGAAATTCAGGCAAAGCTCCTGTTTCTATGTATTAAATATGTTGAGCATAATAGGCTAAATTGTCCAATTTGAATTTCTGATTGAATTGAGCACTAAGTATCAGCCTTGTCGTTCAAGCAATTACAGCTCGGGAGGAAAGGGAATTATGGAGAAAGAGTAGTTTTCTTTCTCCCACGTTACAAATTGAACTTAATGGGAATATTTCCAGGCTCTCAGGCACCTTCTTGATCAGCATCAGCTTCCCAGGGAGACGGCTAGACCTTGCCTTATGTTTTCAAAATACTTTCTAGTCAGTGACATACAGGAGGTGATAAATGACATGTTTGAATAAAATTCAGTCAATCAGCATCTTGCCTGTGGGTTCAGATCCTATGCGCCCTTTAAGCCTCAGTTCCTAGGCTTCCGGCCCCTGCTTCTGGGAAGCCTTCCAGGGCTGCCTCCTAGCTAGAAGTGCTCTTGATTTTTTTCTAACATCATAATATTTTATCCTCTTCTGATGGACTTAAAGTATTCTAAATTATGTTCTATTATCTGTGGACCTTTTTTCTAAAAAAAAGAAAAATTGTTTTATCTAGTGAATGGATAAAAGTCCTTGAGGGCAGGGACAAAATTTGTTTTGTCTTTATATCCTCAACATCTAACACAATGCCAGTGCCTTCTTAGCACAAAATAAGCACTTAATGAGTGTTTATGAAATCTAATTGAATTTAATAAATTGTAGAATGGAGGATAGTCTCCTTACTAGCCTGAGGAAGTTGTGGGTATAGAATAAAGTGTCAGATATGGAGACATGAATTCAAGCCATATAAAAATGAATTGAAGGAACTATGGCCAATTAACCTAAGGAAAAGAAGATTTAGAATCATTATATAAAACCAATAGCTAGCATTTATATAGTATTTTAAGACTTGCAAAGGACTTTACAAATATTTTCTTGATATCTTCATGAACATTTTGGAAGGTAGGTGTTATTATTATCCTCATTTTACAGATAAGGAAATTGAGACAGAAGCTATGTGATTTGGCCAGCATCACATAGCTAGTGGATGTTTGAGGATTTGAATTCAGATCTTCCTGACAGGTACAATCCATGTCCACTAGCTGCCTATAGGACATAGAGTCCTTACTTTGAGGGACCTCAAAGATAATTTGAATCTACAATTCATAACTTTTTTGTGTGTGTACTGGATTCTTAGGAGAAAGATACCATGATTCAGAACGCTAGAGAGCTGACCCAAACAGGATTCAGTAAAAATGGTGTGAGTCATAGGCAATTTTATAAGGAAAATTTAACATCGGGGATTTGACATCATATTTTGACTTTCTGATTAGATACAGTAAGAGGGTTTCCCAAGACCTCCACAGGGGTAGAACTGTAGGACTATGCTGATTCCCATCAATCCCCTTCCATGCTTGCCTCAGGGAATATTATAGTCTTATCAATACTTCAGGCTTTCTTTGCTAACTCCACCTAGTTGCCTAGCACCTCATCACTTGGTCAGAATAATACCTCTCAATGTATGAAATAGTACATATAAGATTACAAAGGAAACCAATTATATTGACATACAACTATCAAAATTTTTTTTAAGTTTGAAGACCCTACATTAAAAACTTTTAAATTCTAGCATGACAAATTAATTTTATAGGAGTGTAAATTGAAGCCCTGGGATTCACGATGACCTGTGGCAGCACTTAGGTGGCAGAGTAGAGCACTGGGTCTGGAGTCAAGAAGCCCAGAGTCAAAGAAGCCCTCAGACACTTAATAATTGAGTCACTCTGGGCAAATAATTAATTTCAACTTGCCTCAGTTCCCTCATCTATAAAATGGGGCTAATAATAGCACCAATTTCAAGAGTTGTTGGATTATAAAATGAGTTATCTGTAATGCATTTTGAAAACCATTTAAATGCTATCCAAATGCTCATTTATTAGTAGGAGCAAGATCACACAGAAAATAAGTAACAGAAGTGGGATTGTATCCAATTCTTTGATTCTAAAAAAAGTAATATCTTCAAGTATAAGGACTGTTATGTGGAAGAAAAATTTGACAGGCTCTATCCAAACTTATCTTTAAAAGATATTAAATAAACAAAATCAATGAAGTCTAAATTAGAAGGGAAGCCAAAAACTGGAGGGGAGGATTTTGCATTCAAGAGTTCTGATGAAGGCCTTATTTCTAAAATATATAGGGAATTGATTCAAATAGATAAATGGTCAAAGGATATGAACAGACAATTTTTAGATGAAGAAACTAAAGTCATTTCTACTCATATAAAAAAAGTTCTAAATCATTATTGATAGAGAAATGCAATGAAGTACCACTTTATACCTCTCAGATTGGCTAAAATGACAGGAAAAGCTGATGATAAATGTTGGAAGGGATGTGGGAAAACTGGGACACTAATACATTGCTGCTGGAGTTCTGAACTCATCCAACCATTTGAGAGAGCACTTTGAAACTATGCCCAAAGAGTTATCAAACTGTATATACCCTTTGATTCAGCAGTATCTCTATTAGGCCTGTATCCCAAAGAGATCATAAAAAAGGGAAAAGGACCCACATGTGCAAAAATGTTTGTAGCAGCCCTTTTTGTAGTGGCAAGGAGCTAGAAAGTGAGTGGATGTCCACCCTTGGGAAATGGCTAATTAAGTTATGGAATATGAATGTGATGAATGGAATATTATTGTTCTATAAGAAATGACTAGCGGGATGCTTTCAGAAAGATCAGGAGAGACTTACATGAATTGATGTTAAGTGAAGTGAGCACCAAGAGAACATTGTACACAGCAACAACAAGAGTATATGATGATCAACTGAGAGACTTGGCTTTTTTCAACAATGTGGTGATTCAGACTAATTCTGAGAGACTTGTGCTGGAGAAAGTCATCTGCATCTAGAGGAAGGACGATGGGGACTTAATGTGTATTTTCAGCTTTTTGTTGTTTGCTTGATTTTTGTTTTCTTTCTCATTTTTCCTTTTTGATTGGATTTTTCTTGTGCAACATGATAAATGTAGAAATATGTGTGGAAGAATTGCACATGTTTAACATATATTGGATTGCTTTCTGTCTAAGCAAGGGGTTGGGAAGAAGGGAGGGAGAAAAGTTTGGAGCACAGGGTTTTGCAAGGGTGAATGTTGAGGGCTATCTTCACATGTGTTTTGAAGGTGAAGAGCTATTATTAAAAAATTAACCTACACACAACAAAAAAATATATTAAATATTTAATAAATATTTATTTAGCTATGAAATGGTAATATGAAATAGATTTGGGAGAGCATAATAGTTCAATTGACAAAGAAATTATGTCAGAAACATCCATCACAGATAGCAGAGATTTTGCTATTTTATTCATGAAGAGCACATGGGCTCAAACCAAGCAAAACTAGACAAGGCTGAGTCATAAGTGATTTGAGCAATTTACTTTTGGGGGAAATGACTTTTTATAGCTCAGGGGAGACAGAAGAGTTTGGGGGACAGGATCTAGGGAAGAAGGGGAGGAATCAGAAAGTAATTTGGTAACTCAGAGTGGAAAATAAAGATGATCTAGGAAATGATAAGGATGTGTATTAAGACATTGAGACTGTCTTAAAAACAATCTGGGAAAACTAAATTTCCATCAAGCTTGTCTTAAAGGTTAGAAACAGCATGAATGAATTAACAACTGACTTGGTTTCATATCATTCCATACAAACCAGACAGTCTGAGAGAACTGACCTGATAACAGTTGACAATGGAACAGGATGGGCTCATTTTTAGCAATTACTGAGAAGAAGCTGATCCAGCCCACAAGCTAGTCCAGAGTTCCTTTCAGATATACTATTAAATGTTAAATAGATATTTAGATATGCTATTAAATATTGAATATTTATTTAGATATACCATTAAACATTTTTAAATAGCCTTATTTTAATAAGAATAATAATACCTGCTACATAGCTCCTTAGACAATAGTATTTAGATACCTACTATGTGTCAAGTACTTTGCTGAATGCTAGGGTTACAATATGAAGGACTATCTTCCTTAGAGTTCTTGTGAGGATCATACCTCCTAAATATAAAAGTATTATAGAAATGCAAGCTCTATTACTATTATTATTATTCATTATTACTCAAATTTAGATAATGAGGATAATTCACTGCCATATGCAGACATGGAATCTAGGTGAAGAGATAAAATAGGCCATCCTTGACTAGGGTCACTCTAGTATCTCAGTTCAAGATTTAAATGAAATGAGACAGTATATCTGGCAGTTAATCCAAGGAGGTTTACTTAACCATAGCAGGGGAAGGATGCTCAGACCAGGAAAAAGATATTCAGCAAGGAGACAGCATTGATTCAGTTTATAATGATTTATAGCTTCTCTGACTCTGTGTTATTCCTGATATTCCTTGGTCAGAAGCCTAAGGGAGGGGCCTGGTGACTACGCAAAATAACATTTCTCTAGCACCTACTATGTGTCAAGCACTCTGCTGAGTGCTTTATAAATGTTCCTAAAAACAACAGTGCTTAAAAAGGAGACATCCCTGTTTTGCAGAGTAAGAAATTGAGGCAAGCAGAAATTAAGGTCACACAGTAAATTTCCAAAACTGGATTTGAATTCAGATCTTCCTGATTTCAAGTTCAATCTTGTACCCATTGTATCACTTAGCTGCTTTGGTGATAGCTACTCAAATCTTGATTTGTGTACTTGGGTAAACCTTAAATCCCCTGAGTCAATTAGATTGCAAAATATTATTTAAATATCTTTTTGTAGAGGGCTAGAACTCTAGAGAAGTACACTTGAAACAAGGATACTTACAACAAGATGTTAACTCAGTGGAACTGATGAGATGATTGTTCTCTAGTTCACATATATACTTGGTACTTAGCCTGGTGATGTAATGGTTCTCTAGTTCACACATAATCAGTATGCTGTAATGATGTAACTACAATAAGGCATATAAGGGCTAAGAAGGATTGGAAGAGAGACATTCTATCTTTGACCAGCCTCCTGGTGGCTCTCCAGCCTTCTGCACTCCTCCACTGAGACCAAGCTATTCTGGAGGTCCTCCAGAAAGCTAGCTCGAACATTACATCTTTTAAGATCAACTAACCTGAAAAGCCTGGGGCTCATTGTGCCTTTTGTAAGAAGCTTCCTAAAAGAAATGATAGAACCTAAATTAGGTCTTAAAGGCAAGAAACAGACAAGTGGAATATAGTCAGATCTCAAATGTAGAGTGTCAGAGGTGACATGTTGCCCTGGTAGTTTGCTGAAGATATGAAGTGAAAAACCAAATGAGTTGCTTGTCATTGGAGATCTCCAAGTAGAAGTCATATGGCCATTATTGGGTATGGTGGACTAGGAATTCCTTATTTGATTTGGACTAAATTACTAGGTCTCCTTTTATTCTACTATTTTTTTTAGTCCTGGCTAAGGGATGTGATAAATGAGGAAGTAAAAGAACCTTGCAAGCTAAGACTTGGAATAATGACATCTGCAGATGGAACTTGATGAATTCTCCTAGAGGTCAAGTTTAATTGTATTCACTATTCAGCTCTTCAGCTTGGGTCCCAACCCTGGAATGATGAAGGGTCAAGGTGTCAACCCCCAGAGCAGTCAACATGGAGAATAATTTACCAAAACCTAACTCTGAAGTCAGAAGCATAATGCTGACTAGGATAGGAGAAGAAACGGGAAACCAGGGAAACCAAGATCACAATTATAGTGAGACCAGTTGGGAAATATAAAATGGAGTCACTGTGCAGATGAATTGGAAGTGACAAAGTTACGTGATGTGCAGGTTTCTCTTGATGAATAGTACATGATGGGGTAGTCCCACCTATCCTAGTGTCTTCAAAAAGGACCAAAGCTCTGAGACCCAAAATCCCAAGAAAAAAGAACTTAGGCTTTCTTTATGAAGACGCAGCAGACATCACCAAGATACAAAGTCAAGAATATGTCAGTGAATCCTGCTTTGTACACTTACTAGGTGTGTGACCTTAAATAAGTAGTTTAACTTTTCTTAAACTCCATTTCCTCCTCTGTAAAGTGAAGGTACTAATAGCACCTACTTCATAAGGATTGATATATCTATTAAATAAGTTAATATATGTAAAATGCTTCAAAAACCATAAAGCGTTACACAAATATAACATGTCAAAAAGGCAATTTAGCATCATTTCCCAAAACTTTCCTCTTTTGGTTTGTTCATTCTTCCTGTCCATTTTTTTGATTTTTAGATTTTATGTTAGTGCTGGGTCTGTGCAAAAGAATATGGAAAGAATATCTAACCTGAACTTCTGTCTTCTTATATCCTGCTATTTTCACAGCACGAATAAGAAGCTTGCATTCAGTACCCCAAAGTGATGAGATCTGGAGCAATGTCTGCTCACTGTCCTTTGTGACATGAGCTCTGTTAAATTCCTCAACCTAGGATTGTACTTTGGACTGGAGACAAGATGTACCCTGGAATGCTCTGTTCCTGAGATCAAGCCACACAACTACTCTTTGCTCTGGAACTTGCCTGCTAGTGATCACACCTTTCCAGCATCCCGCTAGTTGCAATCCCCTCCATGGTCTAATTGAAAATGGGTGATGGGCAACCTCACTGCCACATGGTCCCCATTCTATCCATGATACTAGTTCAGGAATCCACTGAGATCAATTCCTGCTCTGGTGCTCAGTCTTGCTCCTGGAGGATGCTGGCATAAGCAGTGACTAGACCTAAACCCCAATGCTCAAAAATCTTTTAGTCTGTCTTCCTAAACATCCCTGAGCTAGAAAATATTGCTTACTGTTGAGAAGTTAAATGACTAACTGAACCACTGATTATATAATTATTATTTGTCAAAGGCAAGATTTGAATACAGATAGTCTAAGACTTTGTCTATTATGTGATGCTATCTTCATTTTTCACTTAGCTGAAGTCCTTTGGACTTCATCATACCCCCAGGAACTTAACTACTGGGAAATCTCATCATCCTAAATCCTTTAACCTAATTCTCTCACCTCCATCACCCACTCCTTTATTATTATTATAGTATCTTCTCCTACCCACCCCATTAGACTGTAAACTCCTTAAAGGAAAGGATGTCTTTATTTTTTGTATTTGTATATTCAGTATTACTTAGCACAGTACCTGGCACATAGTAGGCACTTGATAAATGTTATTGACTGATTGACTTTTAGTAAGAGAATCCCTAGCCATCCTCTAATACAGTGATGGCAAACTCAAATAGAAACATAAAATAACATAAAAAACCATAAGAAGGGTTCATATAAGCAGCAAGTTGACTTGGAAAGCCATGTTTTAACATTACCTAGGTTCTATTGTATTTCAATTTTTTTGTTAAATATTTTCTAGTTGCATTTTAATCTGCTTTGAATTGAACTGAAGAGTATTCTGGTTGAAATATGGGCAGGGCCAGAGGACTTGGTGAAAGAGGGGAAAGGAGGCAGAAAACTCATGCTTGACACTTTAGATTTAAAGTACAACTTAAATGTCACTTTCTCCAAGATGTTCCCTGATGTTCCCTATCAGGAAAATCTTTTCCTCACACCCACTCCCTTGGGTTTGACAAATAACTTTATTTACATCTCCCTAATTGTTCTTATAATGTTTTGCTTAGTATCATAGTGGTGCATATGTCTCAATCTTTCTACTAGATTATGAAGGGTTTACAAACCCAGGAACAGTATCTTATTTAAGCCTAGCATCCCTCCCTCTACCTCCACCCAGTGCTTAGCACGAGAATCTGTTCATAGTGGGTTACTTAATAAATGTTAAATTGAATTAAATCCTATAGAGCCATGGCTTGTCACTGACACCCCCACTTAATCCATCCTTCCCTAGAGTTCTCAGCTTCCCCTGGAAAGACAAGGCTGTGTAAGCCTCACAACTGTCAGTTTCACTGATGCTGAAGACAGATGTTCACTGTTGAATGAACACAACATCTGGTTTTCTCCTGCCTGGATGGAGAATATGTTATTTGAGATAAAAATTATCCTGTTTTATCTAAATATGAGTCTAAAAGCAACTTTGTAAAAACTTGGGTTTCCCAATTACTCCCTTTCTCCCTTTCTTTGGATATAAAAATGGAGCAGAAGGCAGAACTCAGATCAGATCAATTAATAAACATGTATTATATCTATTATGTGCCAGGCACTGTGCTAAGTGCTGGGGGTAGAAAAGACATTCTCTGACCTCAAAGAGCTTACAATTTAATGAGAGAACAACATACAAACATATATATAGAGAGAGACACTTTAGATTTAAAGTACAACTTTATATATATAAACATATATATGTATATATGTATGTATATGAAACAAACTACATATAGGGATAAATATGAAGTAATTTACAGACTAAAAGTATTTGAATTGAAAGAGATTAGAAAAGACTTCCTGTATAAGGTGAGATTTTAGTCAGAACTTAAAAGAAGCCAGGGAGATCAATAGATGGAGCAGAGTCTTCCAGATATGGAAGAAGTCAAAGAAAATACCTTGATCCCAGAGGTAGAGCAGACTCTTCCCTATTGATGAAAGTAAGTTGGATTAGGTCTTTTCCCCAAGAAAAGAGGTCACAGTGGAAAGAAAGAGAGCTAGGATGGACAGATGAATAGGTAGGAGGGCAGTCCTTGATTCCTTAGGAATTCTGCCAACCCTTGCTTTCAATCTTAGTTGAACTGCTTAGACTGGAGAACTCAGAGACAGCTAGGGTCTCTCTAACTCAGATTGGAGTATCCAACTCTCTTTATCTACCTTAGAATGAAGTCCCTTAGCTTCCGGAACATTTGCATTCCATGTTAGGCCATTTTGTTTAGACAGAGCCCACCTTCTCTAAGGCAGATCAAACACAAAGAACATGTTCCATATCCACCACCACCCCAACATATATATATCCATCTCTTCCCATAAAGGATCTGGGCAGTACCTGGTACAACTGAGGTTCTTTGGGCCAAACTGAAGAATGAATCCCTTATGTCTCTAACAAGGCATCTGCCAGATTCTAAGTACTGAGAAGCAATCATGGCCAAACCATTTGAGCTTCCCATTCCATTATGGGATAGCTCCCATTATGGAGGAAAGTCTTTCTTTTGAGGTGAAACCAACATCCCTATAACTTTTTCTCCACAGTGAAGAAATTAGAATTAAACAGTCTTAGATCATCCCTCTGAAACTAAGCAAAGAAAGTCTATTCCTACACTTATATAATAGCCTTTTATATACTACTACATTATTGAAAGCACTGCATAAATGTCAGTTGCTTTTATTGTTACTGGAGGTGATATGGTATAGTGGCCAGGGAGCTATGCTCAAAGTCAATAATTCCCACACATTAGCTTTTGTTCTCTGAGTAGTTCACTTACTTCTTACTGACTTCATTGTAATTATAAATTGTACCATAGAATTCTACATTGCATAACAGTTGCTGATCCACTTGGGGCAGATGTCACTAGGGGCAGTGAAATCACTGGTACAAACTCCTCCTCCTTTCCCTATCCCCAACAAAAACTTAATTTTTCCCCCTGAGGCATTTGAGGTTAAGTGACTTGCCCAGGGTCACACAGCTAGGAAGTGTTAAGTGTCTGAAATCAAATTTGAACTCAGGTCCTCCTGACTTCAGGGCTGATGTTCTATCCACTGCACCACCTGGCTGCCCCCAAAACTTAATTTTTTAAAAAGATAGTACAGAATAAACAATCATAAATAGTAACAACTTTTAACCACTGTTGTAGCAAAGCCAGCCACAACAAGGTGGGCAAATATTGTTTTAGAGAAAGAAAGAAAGAAAGAAAGAAAAAAGAAAGAAAGAAAGAAAGAAAGAAAGAAAGAAAGAAAGAAAGAAAGAAAAAAGAAAGAAAGAAAGAAAGAAAGAAAGAAAGAAAGAAAGAAAGAAAGAAAGAAAGAAGAAAGAAAGAAGGAAGGAAGGAAGGAAGAAGGAAGGAAGGAAAGAAAGAAAGAAAGAAAGAAAGAAAGAAAGAAAGAAAGAAAGAAAGAAGGAAAGAAAGAAAGAAAGAAAGAAAGAAAGAGAAAGAAAGAAAGAAAGAAAGAAAGAAAGAAAGAAAGAAAGAAAGAAGGAAAGAAGAAGGAAAGAAGAAAGAAAGAAAGAAAGAAAGAAAGAAAGAAAGAAAGAAAAGAAAGAAAGAAAGAAAGAAAGAAGGAAAGAAAGAAAGAAGAAAGAAAGAAGGAAAGAAAGAAGAAAGAAGGAAGGAAAGAAGGAAGGAAAGAAGGAAAGAAGGAAAGAAGAAAGAAGGAAAGAAAGAAGAAAGAAAGAAAGAAGAAAGAAAGAAAGAAAGAAAGAAAGAAAGAAAGAAAGAAAGAAAGAAAGAAAGAAAGAAAGAAAGAAAGAAAAGAAGGAAAAGAAACAAATAACTAGGAGACAAGAAAAAGAAAGAACTGGAGGTTCAGGATAACCTGAAGGGTCAGGGGGAGAGTGGGAACCCTGGGGGGAGCTATCTCAAGAAGTTAGAGAGAAGTGTTTTTCTTCTTGGAGTTTAGGACGATGTAGGGGCAGACACTTTTCCAGGAATCGAGCCCATAAGTCTAGAGCATGGATTCTAAAATGCTGCCTCATCCTATTCCCCTCTTTGAGAATTATTCAATCTTTCTTTCATCCTCCACAGACCCTGTCCAAGGGATTTTTGGACAGATTTCAGAGAATCTATGAACTTAGGGGAGAAAATATATTTTTGTTTTAATAAACAAATTTGCTTTCCTTTACAAAGGAATTGTAATTAGTTCTTAGCATTTCATCATGAGGAAATTTTAAAACAAGGGCTCTGGTTTCAAAGCATGATGGGGAATTTATCAGAAGAAACTAGAATAAAGTAGTCTTAGGTCTTCTCTCTGAGGCTAAGCAAAGAAAGTTTAATCCTACACCCATATAACAGCCTTTCAAACACAACCACATTATTGAGTCCCTGTTAAAGTACTGCATAAATGTCAGTTGTTTTTATTGTTACTGGAGGAGGTGATATGGTATAGTGGGGAAGGGTTTTGTAGGCTTCATTCACTAGACTGCCAAAAGAGGCCACGGCACATACCAAAAAGTTAAGAATCCCAGGCCTATAGGCCCATAAAGAGCCCCAGGTCCATAAAGAGAGACTAAGCTGGGAGTTAGAGGGGCTAGGGGAAAGAGATGGCCTCCCAGAACCCTCAGGGGCTTTGCCCATCTTGTGAGAAGATGAAGGGCAAATGGAGGGACAGAAATGAAATGGAAGGATTTTGTCTTCCTTCACAATTTATAATATTAGGGAGAGGCAGAATCCAATCAGGACAGACATGAGAAACTTTAAGGAAACACACAGAGGAAAGTGCTGGCCTCTGACAACCTACCAGGGTGGCTATAATGATAAAGGAAGTCCCTGCTCTCTCCTCTCAGCTACCCTTGGCAGGGGGGCCAAGGAGAAGAGAGGACTGAATTATCCTGATAATTACTTACCTTAACTCTTGGCTGCAGCAGGAGAGACAAGACCTCAGAGGGAGATGATTATCCCCCATCATGCTTTGAAACCAGAGCCCTTTCACTATTCAAAGTCATTTCAATTTTAAGGTATCTGGAATTATGGGGAAAGGCTTTTGGAAACTGTATTTTTATTCTAATGCTGTTCTTTTCTGTTGGAAGAACAAAGTGTCTCCAGCACCCAAGTCTGGCCCTCTGTGGCCTAGAGATCACTTAGAACTTGGTGCTGCTATCATCCTCTTCCCCACTTTGAGAATTATTCAGCCTTTCTCTCATCCTTCAGCCTTATTCTATATCATCCCAGAGAGGCAGTGTGGTTAGGTGGAAAGAGCAGAGGATTTAAAGGGTAAATACTGTTCCCATTTTTTTTCCTGAAGAAGATTAAAGCTGCAAACTACAAGACATTTTGACTTCTGTTCCAAAATTCAATAACACATTACTCTAAGTTCTTACACTAATGTAATTCTTGAGGACTGGTCCTATTTTTTAAAATCATTTTTATTCCCCACACCTAGCTCAGTACCTTGCATATAATTGTTGTTCAGTTGCTTTTGATCATATCAGACTCGATGACCACATTTGGGGTTTTCTTGGTAATGATACTTGAGTGGCTTGTCATTTCCTTCTTCAGCTCATTTTAAAAAATGAGTAAACTGAGGCAGAGTTAAGTGACTTGCCCAGGATTACACAGCTAGTGCCTGAGGCCAGATTTGAACTCTTCCTGACTCCAGGCCCAGAGTTCTATGCACTGTACCATCTAGCTTCCCTTAGTACATTTTAAAAAAATCAAAATTCTTGCTAAATAAATGGATAATTAAAATAATGATTTGTAAGCATTTATAATGGATATTATAAATATATTATACATGGATATTAAAAATATATTATAAATATATAATGGATAGAATGCCAGATCTGAAATCAGGAAGACATTCAAATCTAGCCTCAGACACTTGTTAGCTATATGATGTGGGCAAGTAATTTAGTTTCTGCCTGCCTCAGCTTCATCATCTGTAGATTGGGATAATGATAGTACTTATCTCCCAATTCTTGGTGAAGAAGCACTGTATAAATGCTAGCTATTAGCTATTATTTTTATTAAGAGAAGGAAGTAATGATCATTAAAATCCTGAATGGCTTCATTAAGAACAGGTCGTGCCAGACTAACTTTATTTTCTTTTTTTCAGAGGTTAGCAAAACAGAAAGATCAGGAGACACCATAGACATATCATACTTAGATGTCATAAAAACATTTGACAAATGATCTTGAGATATCCTTTTCAATAAAATGGAGAGATGCCTGCCAGATGAGTTTGATGGATTTGGATGTGGTTGGATGGCTAACCAATCCCAACAAGTAGTCATTAATGAGCCAGCCTGGAGGGAGGTCTCCAATAGAATGTCCCAGGGATCTATCTGTGGCTCTGTGCCACCATTTAACTTTTTTTTAAATCCTTGATTTGGATAAAGCCATAGAAAGAGCACATGTCAGATTGACGGTGCGAAGCTGGAAGTGATAGCTAACATAAAATCAAGATTCAAAAAAGATTTTTTGACAGGCTAGAAAAATGAGCCAAATCTAATAAAATGAAACTTAATGGGGGAAAATGTAGGTACAGAAAAACAATTTCAATTCCACAAATACTGAATGGAAGAGGTCGTAGTTAGCCAACAATTCACCTGAAAGAGACCTAAGACTTGAATAGACTGCAAGCTTAATAGGAGCCTCAAATCAAGCAAAATTGAAACACAGTACCCAGAGAAAAAAAGAAATAATTTCAATATCCTCTCTCGTAGAGAAATCTTTATAGTTATGGTACCACATTTTAGAAAAGACAGGTAATGATGACGATGATAGTAATAATAACATTTATAGGATACTTTAAGGTTTGCAAAACACTTTACAAATAACATCTTCTGGGGGCAGGTAGGTGATGCAGTGGATAGAGCACCAGCCCTGAAGTCGGGAGGACCTGAGTTCAAATCTGACCTCAGACACTTAACTATTTCTAGCTGTGTGACCTTAGGCAAGTCACTTAACCCCAATTGCCTTAGCAAAAAACAAACAAACAAAACAAATAACTTCTTATTTTGTTTTCACAACTACCCTAGGAGTTAGGTGCTATTATTATCATTTTTAAGAGGAAACTGAGACAAATAGAGGTTAAAGAACTTGCTCAGAGTCACACAGCTGGTAAGTTTCTGAGGGTTTTAAAATCAAAAAGATATGTCTTCTTGACTACAGGTCTGGTATTCTATCTACTTCGCCACATAACTACCCAGAAAGAGCTATGTACAAAGCCTAAATGCTTCCATTGAATCAATCAATCAATCAAAGACTTTAGAGTAAATGTAAAAAATCCTGGCTCAATTTAGAAGTTCTTGAAAAATTACCAGATGAATGGAGTGACTTCGCATGAAGGTACGTTTATATTAGTCAAGGAGATTTGATCCCAATCCTGTGGGTTTTATACAAAGTAACAAGTCAATAGAACTCAGAGACAGTGTAGTGTGGAAGCCTTCCAGTCACGTCCCTGGGAAGTATTCACTTTTGATAAGAAGATTCTGCCCTCAGCTTTAATTTCAGTCTTCTTACATATTCTCCTTCCCTCTTGGCCAGAAGAAAATTTTGTAAACTATGAAGGGTCCAAAGGATTCTTGATTTCCACAGACCTACCATCTCTGGATCTCTAGCACCATCTGAGTGATGGTATATAATCTGGTAGTGAAAACAAACTAGATTTGTTGAGGAAAGGAAGATTTCAAATTTCCACAAGGAATCCAGTAAAGAAGGCACATTGGATAGAATACTGGTCATGGAGTTAGGGAGATCTCGGTTCAAATCCCACATTAGACACATGACACTTTCTAGATGTGTGACTATAGGCAAGTCACTTAATCCTGATTGCCTGAGGAAGAAGAAGAGGAAGAAAAAGGAGGAGGAAGAAGAGGAGGAAAAAGAGGGAGGAAGAAGAGGAGGAAAAAGAGGGAGGAGGAAGAGGAGGAAAAAGAGGGAGAAGGAAGAAGAAGAGGAGGAGGAGGAAGAGGAGGAGGAGGAGGAGGAGGAGGAGGGGGAGGAGGAGGAGGAGGGGAAGAAGAAGAAACATTTGGTTTTTGCCATGTTACTTTCTAAGCTTGAGCCCACTTTTCCTGTGCTCTGTTATATGTAAGCCAGTGTGTCAAGGACTTTGGGGGGATAATTATATAAATTATTCTTACTGAGCTCTTTCAAAAAATTGACTAACAGATATAGCACAACAGTAAGACTCATGAGCACTATTAGAAAGATAGCTTCTAACCCTATAGGATTTAGCCTATAGCTTGAAGAAAAGCAGTAGCAATGTCTGGGCACCCAGTTCACCATTGAAAATGGGGGTATGAGAGAGTACTAAGGAAGTACCTTCACTATCTTAAGTACTTTTAAATGTCTATTGTTTGATTTGTTAGTATGTCTATGTCAGTGAAAGTAACTCTCTTCCCTCTAAAGTGTGTCAGTTTCTGTCTTTCTGAGTCTGCTAAAAAATCATCACCTGTTCCCAACCTCCTATACTTTATATTTTTATTGCTATCAAACATGATCCTGTTCAACCAATTCAATTCAATTCTGTTGAGTGAATACTGTATGAAATGCCTACTTTGCTTCAGGCACTGTGCTAGGTTCTTGGGATACTAAGAAAAAACAAAATAATCTCTGCCCTCGGGAGATTATGTTCTATATGGGGAACATGACATGGACACAGAAAGTCTTCCTTGCCAGAGATCCACTGTCCCACAACTTACTTTGTTCTTCATCACCAATAAATATGAATTAAGACTTTCTTTTCTGTCAGGAATCATGCTAAGCCTAATAATATACAAAAAGAGATAAAAACAATTTCTGCTCTCAAGGAGCCAACATTCTGAAGGGGAAGTGACTAACATGTACATAACTCTCTCTGTTTCTCTGTCTGTGTGTGTGTGTTTGCATGTATGTATATATGTACAGAACAAACAGAATGTCGTCTGAGAGGGGAAGGTGGAATATAGGGTTAGGGAGAGTCTATCAAAAAGAGCTTCGAGAAGAAGATAAAGTTTGATCTGAGTCTTGAAGAAAGGGAAATTAAGAGGCATCAGTAAGGAGAGAAAGAATACCAGTCAGTGCAAATGCATAGAGGTGAGAGATGATATGTCATGTTTGAGAAACTGTAAGTGGGCCGTCATTTCTGTATCATAAAGTGTCCAAAGTGGAGTAACTATAAGAAGATTAGAAAGATTAAGAAAGGGCCAGATTATATAAAGAGCTTTAGATGCCAACAGAGACATTCAGATTAGATTCTGGAGGCACAGGGAACAATTGGATCCCACTGAGCAGGGAGATAGCATGGTCAGAATTACTTTAGGAAAATCACTTTGTCACCTGAGTGGAGGATAGATTGGCATGAAGGAAGACTTAAGGGAGGGAGAATAGTTAGAAGGTGATTAAAATACTCCATCCAGGAGGTAATGAGAACCGGAACTAGGGCTGCAGAAGTAAAAGAGAAGGGAGGGGTGATTATAGGGGAATTGTTGAGAGGGAGAGAAGGGAATGTATTAGGGGAGGTGTTGTGGAGGTAGAAACACAAGATTTGTTAATAGATTAGATGATTAGATATGAGAACTGAGTGCCAGTGGGATAGTTGTGAGGACCTGAGAATGACTCCAGAGTTGTGAACCTGGGCAATTAGAAGGAAGATGCTACCTTTATCAACTACAGGGAAGTTCAGAAGAGGGAAGAGGTTGAGAGAAAAAAAGCTAAGGTCTCTTTTCGATATCTTGAATTTGAATCTTCTATGGTTATCCAGTTGAAGAAGTCCAAAAGGGAATTAATGATATAGTACTAGAGGTGAGAAGAAAAGATAGGACTGGATATATAGATCTAAGAATCATGTGCATACAGAGGATAATTGAGCATGTTGTAACTGATGAACAAGATCACCAAGTAAGACAGGCTATAAAGGAAAGGAAAAGAGGCCCATTACAAAGCCCCAAAACAACATTTCCATCTTCCTTTACCTTTAAGCCTCAAATGGATTGAGGACCCCATTTATATTATAGCTTCTACCTTACCCTCCTAGAACTTTCTGCCAAATGTGGAAGGAATATCTACTCTGCCAGGATCACTAAACTGTCTGAGGAAATGTCTCAGTCTTATTCTGTGGATGCCTTGCAAGTTATCCATTGACTGTTCCATTTGGAAACAGAAACTACTTTGTCCCATAGCTACCATTACTATAAGAGAAACCTACAAGATTTCCATTGTCCTAAACTATTCTCCTTCACCTTTCTCATGAGTTCAATTCCTTGTTCACAATCTTTCTTTTTAGTCCTAACTCTAGCTTTATAGTCAGAAATTACATATAAGTGTTCATATCTCCAAAAATGCCTCAGCCTTTCAGTTCATTACCTTCCTCAACGACCATGATCTACATTTAAATGCACCTCAGCCATCCACAGGAATCATGACTTAAATCTCACCATCACTCATTTTTTTTCTTTTTTTTTTTATTAAAGCTTTTTATTTACAACATTGATCCTTGCAAAACTTTCTGTTCCAAATTTTTCCCTTCTTCCCCCCACTCCCTCCCCTAAGTGGTAGATAGTCTAATACATGTTAAATGTGTTAAAATATATGTTGAATCCAATATATGTACACATATTTATAGATTTATCTTGCTGTACAAAAAAAAATCAGATCTAGAAAGAAAAAAAAACCTGAGAAGTGTTATGATATGGGAGCCACCTGCCAGTAGCTGCTGGAACTCAGACTTGTAAAATGGATCTCTTCATGTGAGAGGATGATGACAATGATACAAGGAGACTGAGAGGCCGTTGCGTTCTCTGACCTCTCTCCTCTTCCCTCTTGCCTCCAATTTATTTCATTCCCAATCTACAAGGAACATCTGCGTAAGTAAAGGCAGCTTTGCAATTCCTTCAAGTGTTATGATTCACAGCTGTGGGGGCTCTCAGAGAATTGACCTGCCCCTTCACCTACATCCTTAACAGAGAAAGAAAGCAAATTGCAAGCAAACATCAATAGAAAGCGTGAAAATGCTATGTTGTGATCCACACTCAGGTCCCACAGCCTCTCTCTGGGTGTATATGGCTTTCTTCATCACTGAACAATTGGAACTGATTTGAATTATTTTATTATTGGAAAGAGCCACGCCCATCAGAATTGATCAATATAATGTTGTTGCCATGTATAATGATTTCCTGGTTCTGCTCATTTCACTTAGCATCAGTTCATGTAAGTCTCTCCAGGTCTCTCTGTATTCGTCCTGCTGGTCATTTCTTACAGAACAATAATATTCCATAACGTTCATATACCACAATTTATTCAGCCATTCTCCAATTGATGGGCATCCATTCAGTTTCCATTTTCTAGCCACTACAAACAGGGCTGCTACAAACATTTTGGCAGATACAGGTCCCTTTATCTCCTTTAAGATCTCTTTGGGATATAAGCCCAATAGTAACACTGCTGGATCAAAGGGTATGCACAGTTTGATAACTTTTTGAGCATAGTTCCAAATTGCTCTCCAGAATGGATGGATCCATTCACAGTTCCACCAACAATGTATCAGTGTCCCAGTTTTCCCACATCCCCTCCAACATTCATCATTATCGTTTCCTGTCATTTTAGCCAATCTGACAAGTGACCATCACTCATTTATTCTGGATTTTGAAATTCCTCTCAATATAATCTCTTATCCTTCCACTTCTAACCATTCTATTTATTCTTAATAAACAGATACTCCATTCTTAACATGACCTCCACCTTCTCAGGGAGTCATTTCTTTTAATAAAGTAGAAAAATTATAGGAAGAAAATAAAAAATCTCAGCAAAATCAATCAACATATCAAAATTCTGACATTATATGTAGTGTTCTATACTCATTAAACCACATTTCTGTAAAGAAGCCAGATTAAGAATATTTTAATATTTGTTCTTTGGGGCCAAGCTTTTATATCAATAAGTTTCAATCATTTTGTTTGTAAATATTTTATTTTCTATTTTTCATATACATAGTGTTTTCCCTCAATAAAATTTAAACTACTAGAAGGCAGGACCTGTTTTGTTGTTCTACCTCAAACTACTACTAGACTTCTTGACATACAGTAGGCATTTAAGACATGCTTATTGAAGGAACTGAACGCATGGTAACTGAATACCAGTTACATGTGTCCCTAAGCCAATGTGTTTGATTTGTTTAATGTGTGCTGAGCACCTATATGTTCTGTATTCTATTATAAGTCATAAAGGGGAGATAAAATCAAATAAATATTTATCTGTGTTTGTCACAAGAGAACTCAAAATCTAATTGCAGAAATGGTAGATAATGCATTAAACAAGGGATGATCAAGGTGGAACCAAATGAATGATGTGAAGAGTAGGTACTATAAGAGACTGTGTGGTATGGACTAGTGTAATGAAGGAAGACTTCTTTGAGGAAGAGGAGTTGACAAGAGCTGAGTCATGAAGGATTAGTGGTTAATAGGAGGCTGTGGTAAGAAGGAGTCACAGAATTTAGAATTTGAAAGATCTTCAAAAATGCTTTCTTCCAAAAGATCCATCCTCCAAACAACAGCACAGAACCAGCCATCACCCTGAAGACAGTAGTGTCATTTCTAAGTGTTTAGTCTGGGGGGAAAGTCTTTCAGAAGTGCAGGTCATCTTTCAAGGAGCTGCAGGATTGTTACATGTGAGAAGAATAAGACTCATGCTACTTAGCTCCAGAGCACAGAATTGGGTAGAAGTTGCAAGGATTCAGGTTTCTTAAACTGAAATAGACTGCCTTATAAATAACGGATTTCCTATCACCAAAGGGCTTCAAGCACAAATTGTATAAACATTTGCTGGGAATGAGGTACCTTTAATAGAAGTAAGGAAGGTGGTGAGGGGAAAGGTTGTTGAGAGGAAATTGATATATGTTTTTGAACTGATTAAGTGGTAAAGGGAATTCTTGAACTTATACATGTTGTGATTAGATGTCATCTCAAGTCATTCTCACTATTAGAGTTATATCCAAGTCATGTGGTGAACATTTTACTTTGTGGTAAAGGCTAGCAAATCCAAATTATCATTGTATTGTTGAAAAAATGATTTTTAGAGAGGTCATCCCTGAACAACATCACATAATTGGTAAGTGTCAAAAGCAGGATTGAATTTAGGTCTTCCTGACTCCAAGACCAGCATGCCAATCGATATGGAGAAATTTTTTTCATTTTTCCTGTCTTGTTTCATGTTACTATCACAAACACTTGAGACAAAAAGCCCTCAAAGTTACATCACCTGGTCACGTAACTAAGTGCCCAGTGTCCAGAGCTACTGTGGAAAGCCAGTACCATGAGAAAAGAAGAGTAGGAGGGAAGAGGAGCCTAAAACACTGCCTTCCCTCCTATTGCTCCCTGGAAAACTTGAGACACAAGCACTGTTCCCTCTTAACTAATCAACCATCATCCTTCACCATACAATCCAAATGCTTTAAATGAAACAACTCAATTAAGAGTTTGAAGGATTTTTTTCTAATCTAAATAAAACATAATTTAGTAGGAAGTTTGCGAATAATTCAGTAGAATCTGTTGTTTTTCTCCAATCCAAAAATATGTCTCTACCTCCAGCAGAGGGTGGGGGGTGGGGAGTAGGGACATTAACACCTATCAATATGTGAGAAACATCTTCAAGATATATATATTTAGCTGGGAAAAATATATAGATGATTCGGCATCAGAGAAAACTCCTTAGCCAGAGGGGGGACTTAGTGATCTAAGCAGCTACTTTTAAGTCCGATGTCTCTCTGGACCATGGGTAGAGTCTTTCCAAGATGAATAAATAGAGATGGTTCCTTTTCCAAAACCATAAAGTTTTGAGGACTCTCGTAGCTTTATTGACCTTGGACAAAATATTTGACCTTGGTTGACAGTTTGAGGCTACTCCTCTCCCACACACCCTCCGCATCACACCCCCATAACTACATTTAAATCACAACATTTCTATCTTTTCTTGAAACTAGCAGTTGTATTCAAGATGCTGAGAGAGATCCTTGTCTTTGAAGAATGGGAAATCAAATCCAGCCTGGAGGCAGGAGGCTGGCCCAGATGACTTTCTCCTCCAGTCTAAGAGTTTTCAGTAATTTAGCACCAGAAAAGGCATGAATTCCTTTCAAAGTTCTGCCACGGGTAGTACATGAAAAAAAAAACTGACACATTGTGGAATTTTTTCCTTCCTTTGCATTTATAGCACCTTCAAGGCTCAACTCAGGTGCAGCTTCCTACAGGAAAATTTTCTTGATTCCTCCTAATTGTTAATGTTTCTTTAATTCCATGAATGAAATTATGTGTATCTTTGTTCCTTTGTTTGTCAAAACGGGAATTGGTCTAGAAGATGACTGAAGATTGTTTTTTTGTTTGTTTGTTTGTTTTGAGTAGAGGTTGAGTGTTGTCCTGGAAAGTATACCAGACTTGGATTATGACATTGGCTAAGTCACCTCATTTCTTTTTGCTTCAATTTCTTTATCTGTAAAAGTGAAAAGTTAGATTTGGGTATTTTCTAAGGTCCCATCTAGTTCTAAGTCCTCAATTTATATCATATTAATCTATTAAAATGTTTTATTCTCCTTCCCTCTCCAATAGAATGTAAGCTCCTTAAGGGATTGTTTCATTTGTCTTTGTATCCCTAGTTCCAATATAGGATCTGACACAGAGTTGACATATCATAAATACTAATTGAATTGAACTGGACTCAGTCACTGCTACATTGTCACCTCTGTTATATGTATCCCAGGTCCCAAACTAGGAATATTAAGGGAGTTCTATGAATTATTCCTTAAGACCAAGCTAATATGTGCTGCTCCAATGAATGAGCATAAAACAAGAGAGTCCTTCCCCCTAGTGAGAAAAGGACCCAGAACTTACATTTGGATAGACTCCCTCACTCCCCAATCATAGTCTAACATAAGCCATGGTTTGAGATAATAGGAAGCATTCTCTTGTCTTTCTCTCTCTCTCCTTCTGCCACTGATCACATTGGTCTTTTGAGGAGTCAGATTTAGCCACATCTCTCTCAGCCCAGCCAAGATTCCATTTTTCTTTTCCAATATCACATGGGATAGAGAATGGAGTTTCTCAAAAGGACTTCATTAGCAGCTTAAGGAAGAAGAAACAAAGGCACTCTGAGTCCAGAAGTGTCCAGGACCAGAGCCAAGGATTCATCTTCCAGTCTTATCATTGAGGCTGATACAGCTTATTTGGGCCAATTGGCTTCTTTCCCCATCTACCCCTTCTCTGTGTTAACTTTACCATGTTGCCTCAGGAGATACCCTAACATGACTCTCCCTGCCTCTATAAAACCCAACTCCTTCCTCCTTTATGCCTCCAAAGTGGCTTTTTCTGTGCTCCCTCTCACTGACCACTTCCCCAATCCCCTACTCCCTTTCCACGTGACTTCCATGTTTAGAAGTTAGGCTAGATCATCCGTGCTGATCCAATCAAACTAGTCTTTTATGATTATCCCTAAGAATCAACAAATCTTAAAATGTGAACATATTTATTGAATATGGCAAGAGTATGCATAACCTAAAATCATAGAGTATTATGATAGATCATAGAGTTAGGAAACTATGAAAAAAAAACAAAAACGTTGGCAGTCACTAGGGTCATAAGATCTCATTCAAACCTAAGTTTTCTGATTCCAAGTCTAAAGTTCTTTTCCAGATACCACTCAAAAAACCACCACGAATCACCCATTTCAAACTCTTTCTCTGACAGATGAAGTATGAGGGATACCATAATGTAACTTGTTCAAGCTCATATAATTAGTCTGTGGCAGGTCCAGGAATAGAGTCCAGATTGTCTCCTTCCTCATTCAGGCCCCTCTTCCTACCCTGGCTGCCTCTCTAGGGGGGAGTTAGAGTCTACAAATGCAGTAATTAGTCTCATGAAATAAAATTTGGGACACAAAGAGACAACCTGTGATATTACAGACTATATCTCTCAGGTGAAGTTGCCTGGTAGCAGGTTTGTGGACTCAGATCCAACTGCTTTATTCATTTCTTTTGCTACAATATAAGCCAACCATATGACTTCCCTTCTTGAAAAACCCTTTTTTTTTTTGTCTTTAGAATCAATTTAATTCTTCTCTTTGGCATTTAAACCCTTTCACAAACTGGTCCTGGCCTATTTAAGGCAGTTAAGTGGTACAGTAGATAAGAGTGCTAGGTTCAAATCTCATCTCAATTGTGTATCTAGTTTTGTATCTCCCAGCAAATCATGACCTGTCTACCACAGTTTCTTCATCTGTAAAAAGGGGGCTAATAATAGCACCTGCCACCTAGGGCCATTGTAAGAATAAGTAAAATAATATCTTAAAGTGCTTTGCAAACTTTAAAGCACTATATAAATGCTACCTGTTAGTATTATCTTTCTAGCTTTATTTTACATTAATTCATGCTTCCTCATTTAAATTTGCATTGCTTTTCCTTATACATAATACTCCATTTCATAATTTCATTTCTTTTGCTCTGGCCTGGAATTCCCTTTCTTCTCAGTTCTATCATTTAGAACTCCTAGATTCTTTCAAGACTCATCTAAAATGTCATTTTCTACATGTGACTTTCCTGATCTTTCCAGCACTAATTGCCATTCCCACCAAAATCACTTTGTATTTTTTTAAACATTTTTGTATATGTCAGCATATATGTATATTGTATCCTCTGATAAAATGAAAATCCATTGAGAGCATGTACTGTTCAATGTTGTCTTTGTGACCAGAACCATACATAATGCTTTGCATATAGTGTCTAATAAATGCTTGTTTATTGATTGATTAAATGTTCATTTCTTTCTCACCATAGAACTTTAGTGGGTAGATTCATAACTCATTCTATTTAAAAAATCAAATTCAGTCAGAGATCAGATTGGTATTGTGTCATAAGAAGGGATTTTTAAATTCTTTCTACTCAGGACCTCTCCCAGAGAAATTTTTACAGGACTCCTGAAATATAGATACATAAAATGAGTATACAAATCATGCATTTACCAATAATAAATCATAATTTCATGACCCCCACATTCAGTTATGAGACCCCATATGAGGTTTCAAACCACAGTTTAAAAAGCTGAGTCATAGAGAACAGTCCCACAGAAAGGGGTTGTGGGGTCAGCACACAGAGAATGTTCCAAAAGTGTCTGTGCATAGGGATGGGGGGAGTGTACTTAGCAATGCAATTGATAGTCTTACCTGCTTCCACTTACCTAATCAAAAAAAAAAATCCACTCCAGGGGGGATTCCTCAAGAGTCTTTGTGTTCCAAGATACTGGATAACCAAAATGCAATGCACACAATAAAGAGGAAATGTAGAAGTGCACAAAGTCCCATTTGCCACTGGTCAGTTATAGCTTTGTTACCAGGAGAAGATTTAGGAGTTTAGATTGGGCAATAATTTTGGAAACCTTTGTTCTGAAGGGATTGTGAGAGGTATTAAACTAGGATGGGATTGAAATTCTGCTTAATGGAGGAGGGGCTCACGGCAGGTAGATCTCAGCCTCTCCTCCATAGGACATGTGATTAGCTCAGCTTTCTGACTCAGCTAATGATGTCATGACCATTGCCTTGCACATAATGGGACATATCAGAGAAGAAAAATGATTATCATTATAAACCTGAGAGCAGCCAACTCAAATGGACTTGGCCTGTCACTCTGTGCTGTAAATGATGGGGCTGCTTCTCTCCCCTCAGGGCTGGAGAAGATGCTTCCGATCTTGGAAAAACCCAGGGCTTTAGAGTGTATCCTTCTTGGCAGGAAGAACCCATTGGAATCTAAGGAGAGCAGCCATGGGGAGGGGCTTTTCCAAAGCAAGAAAGGTCTGGTTGCCCTGCCGCTCTGTCTGTTCCGCCTACACCTGGCAAAGGCTTCCTCTCTATCACTGACTTGCATTTTAACCTGGACCCAGGAAAAGCCACGAGCCTGGTGAACAGCAAACTCACTGAATAGCTGTTCTTCCTGCCAGACACAGATTAAAAGTGATTTTTCCCCCCTTAAATTACATTTTATTTTCTCACCAGCTGCTAACTCTCGGGGACAGATTGGGAGATAAATTATCACAGCAGTGAATGAATCTAATTTTTCAATATAATTCACCGTAATTCTATATTTTCCACACAAGATGGAAATAGAGCTGGCTCATTTCCAAGAGCTGAACTTTTGCAAAAACACAATACCCCCAGACTCTTATAGGCCTCTTAGGTTTGAAGCTCTAGACCACAGAGCAGGCAGATTAAAATCCCATCATCCTGAAATGTAAAAAAAGAGACAGAATGTCAGATAGGAAGATATGGAAGGGAAAAGGGAGGAAAAATAGGAAGGAAGGAAGGAAGGAAGGAAGGAAGGGAGGAAGGAAGGGAGGGAGGGAGGAAGGAAAAAGGAAGGAAGGAAGAAGGAAGAAGGAAGAAGGAAGGAAGGAAAAAGGAAGGAAGGAAGAAAGGAAGGAAGGAAGAAAGGAAGGAAGGAAGGAAGAAGGAAGAAGGAAGGAAGAAGAAGGAAGGAAGGAAGAAAGGAAGGAAGGAAGGAAGGAAGAAGGAAGGAAGGAAGAAAGGAAGGAAGGAAGAAAGGAAGGAAGGAAGGAAGGAAGGAAGGAAGGAAGGAAAAAGGAAGGAAGGAAGGAAGGAGGAAGGAAGGAAGGAAGGAAGGAAGGAAGAAGGAAGAAGGAAGGAAGAAGGAAGGAAGGAAGAAGAAGGAAGGAAGGAAGGAAGGAAGGAAGGAAGGAAGGAAGAAAAAAGAAGCTTATTCTGTTCAAATGCCTAAGAGAAGATTATCTCCATAGCCTGGGAAAGGAGGCTTGAGGTAATGAGAGAGGGAACATTAATGGAATTTGCTGCACACTCAGAGCCTGTATTTAGTTCCAACAGTTCTTTGTGGTGTCATGTAGTTATTTGTTATTGTTAATGGCTTATTGACTAAAGTTTGGTAGCATGGATAGAGAGAAGAGACTTTAATCAGAGACCTTGCCGGAGCTCTGAATATGGCTGCACTGAGTGTTAACAAATCCCTTTCAAGCCATTTTTCTTTCCTGGGGTCTAGAGAAATTAGAAAGAAGATCTACTATCATGGTTATTTACTAATGAGTCTGCTCAAGACCACAACTGCTAGATTTGGGTCCTGCTGCCAGATTGCTACTGGTATCCACTCCAGAGCCCTCTGGCCTGGGCCATAGGGGCTGTTTGGTAAGATGGATGGGCTTCAGCATCCAGTTCAGATGAGCTTAAATAATTAAAAGGCATGTCAGGCATCCATTACAGGAAAGAAGCAGCTATCTTTGCCAGGCCTTTAGAAGATGCTAGGACTAAGTCTTGCCTTAAATCTATGGGGAATATAAATGATCCAATTAATTCTCTATAATTTACAAGTCATCATTTCCAAGGGGCCCTGAAGGAAATGATTGGAAACCATAAATTGGGTTTTGTGAACTCCGATGTTTGGTCTTGCTAAAAATAGACAGGGGGTGGTAGTAGGGGAGAGGTAGATAGTCAGTGGTGTCCATTCTCAGGATAAATTGTAGTCAATTATTCTATTATGACTAGGATAAATATCATAATTATTATAATTAGCCATTTTTTGTCTAAAGATGGAGCTCTGACCAGCAGTATTCAGTTCCTAAGGAGTGAGGAGAAGGTGACTAGCTAAAGAAGGAGGGACTCACCAGTAGTGCTCAATCTATATCTAAATATAGGGGTGGGAGTGAAGGACTAGACCAGCCATACTCCAACTCCCTTTCATTCATCTCTGATCCATTATGCTGCCACACCCAGTACAATTTAGTTGGGAACGTATTTCCGACCCCTACTGTTCAGAGGTGTGGTCAGCTTTGACTCAGACAGTAACCTAGTTCAACTCAATTGGTCACAAAATAGGAGTCTGCTCTGGGCCCTCAGAATCTGGGGAGTGGGATAGAATTTCAAGGGCCACCTAGTGCAAATCATATCGGAATAAAAATCCATTCTACAAGACACTTGACAAGTGGTCATCAGATGCTGTTGATTTCCAGGGAAGAAAAACCCACTACTTCACAAAGTAACTCAATCCACTTTGGAATCTCTCTCCTTGGTAAGAATTTTGTTCCTTAAAGTGGGTCTTCATCGGCCTCTGCAGTTTCTACCTGTTCATTGCCCCTGGTTTTGCTCTCAGAGGACAAGTTAGGAGTAAAGATGAGAAACTGGATCTTGGAGATTTTCTAGTCTACTTCCCTGTTCCTTGGATGCTAATGCTGAGACAACCTTCTTGATCTCTCTTGCAGATCAAACTTGCTCTGAAAAAAAGGGTCTAGTAAATTCATTCTTCCTGAGGTCTAAGGCTGAAACACTTCAGAGATCTGTGACTCTATAGGGGTTCCTTCTATAGATACAGAATCCATGTGAGGGCTTTGTGAGTACCAGGATAAAAAAAAAATCATTTTTCTGCACAATATTTGGGGATAAATTTCCCTAGATTTGGCTATATTGACTTTTGTAAAATAGACATACATTCTTTTATTCAATCAATTTGTGTCAGGCACGGTTAGCACAAAAGATACAAATACAAAATACAAAACAAAACAAAACAAAAAAAAAAAAAAACAACCCTACTCTCAAAGATCTTACATTCTTTTTTTAAGAATTTTTTTCAATTAACTAGTATTTGTTTTCTATCCCTTCTATCTTCACACAATCTTTCAAATTAATGAGAAAGAAGGAAGAAGAGAAAGAAGAAAAAGGAAGAGGAGGAGGAGGAGAGGAGGAGAACCCTGTGACAAATATGTTCAGCATGAACCTGAATCGGCCATATCCAAGACTGTATTTCTTGTTCTTCTTCTCTAACAGGGAGCCCCAACCCGTAACTGCCCAGCTTGGTAAGACCTAATAGACCTTTAAAAGACTCTGGGCTAGTTCCATCCCAAGATGCACCAGCTGAGTAGAACTTTAGAGAAGGAATAAATGACTAATACAATATACGTGCTTCAAAGAGGGATCCAATTGATGGGATCCAATCCCTTAAAATGAAAGGAAAGTTTGATTATAGGAAGATAGAAGAATGCTAGATAACAGAAACAATAAAGGGAAGATTGAAAGCAAAGATTTGGGAGCAAGGATTTTTTTTCCCATAAAGGTCCTCATTTATTCAGTTGAATGACTTTTAAAGACCTTCCTCACTCTGAAATTCTCTATTTCTAGGATTAGTAGTTTCCCACATCTAGCAGAGTGCTGAGCAAACAGCAGGTAAATAATAAGTATTTAGTGAGTGATGACTCTTTTTCACTGGTGTGGCAAATGAGTTTGAAAGATAACTTCTGGGTAATTTAATCATTTTATTAATAAAGTCAGTATTTTAATAAAAGGATGGTCATTTTGCCATCTTTCTCTTCTTAAATCAGAGACATACATGGAAGGTTTATAACTTATATGCCGTTTTGTAAGGATAGCAATCAATTCTGATTGGTTAACAATTAATGAGAGATGTTCTTTACAAAGAGAAATGAGCCCCCTACAGTGAGAGGTTGAGAATGATATCATCCCTATACACAGCTTTGGGCAATATAGGTCAAAGCTTCTTCAAGTCATGAACCCATATGGGGTTATGGAACAATGTAAGAATCATGAAAATATGCTATATCAACAATAAATGTTGATTTGTGTACCCATTTTATATATCTATATAAGCAGGGTTTAATAAAAATTTCTCAGGTCAAAAGACAGGGTTGTAAGTAGAAAAAGTTTAATAATCCCTGATGTAGTTAAAAGGATCTATCTTGACCTTATTGAATGGAATTCATCTTAAATTAGTCATTCCTTATAAGGTTGCAGGGGGTGGGATAGAGAGGTTTAGCTCAACCTTCAGTGACTGAAGTCTTGGAATGAGGATAGTAGAAAAGGGGGGGATTGAATCCTCAGATCATTGGTTATTAATAATAATTTCTCTCATCCTCAAACACTCACAGGGACAAAGTCCACCATCTCCTGAGAGCCTGAATATTGAGGAGGGGGAATAGCAAATGGTCTGCAATTCCACTTAGAGGGAAGCAGATTGGATCATTATCCAATTTACCAGATCCATGCAAGGATTCAAATGGCATCATTCAAGAAAAAAAAAGGACCCATATTTGGGACAGAATGATCTTCTTTGAAGGATGACACAGATGAAAGGAGAATCATCTTCACATCCCTTAATGCTGTGTGGATGTCATAGCCTCAAGACCAAATTGTCCTTTTCAGGAACTGAATTGTTCTTGACACGTTTTCTTGTGAGATAGAGAGCAGCTGCTCAATGTTTCCCCTCCACATGTGGGCTCAGAAGCCAGAGTGATCATTAAACACACACACACACACACACACACACACACACACACACACACACACTTCCCAGGCTTTTTCTTATACATTAAAACCACCCTCATTTTGCATTCCTAAGATTCTCTAACCTGGCCCTGACATCCTGTACATATGGGCCCAGAGACATGTATACATTCATCTGGCTATGGTGATCTGGAGTCAGGAAAATTCATCTCCCTGAGTGCAAATATGGCCTTAGACATTTACTAACTGTGTGGTCCTAGGCAAGTCACTTAACCATGTTTATCTCAGTTCCTCATCTGTAAAATGAGTACTTTTCACACATAGTACTCACACAAAACTAGTATAGCTCTTTGAAAGCATTTATAAGTGAAATAATTCATTTGCCGGTGTTCTGTCCTTTGGGGCAGTTATCCCTGAGCCAAGCACAATGATATAATTTGGCCCTGGAGCTGTTAGACAGTTCAGACCACACAGTCCTTTTGTTTTTTTATTTGTTTGTTTTGAGAGAGTATACTCTCTAACAATCATTCTCAGAGCTGTAGCCATGAGGAAATCAGGACTTTGACTCTGGAACCCTTTGGAGGACATTGACAACCAGTGTAGACTTTCAGCAGCTTGGAGAAAATAGAATTTAGCTTCTAATTAGCAAGAATAATTAATTAAAACAGGAAACAACCAGATGGAGGTCTGGGGTGAACTTTCTCCCCCCATCTCATGCCCTCTTTAATGCAGTTGTGCTTCATGTTGCTTGCCTACGGACAATTTATAGCAATTAACTATCACATACATACATACATACATACATATATATATATAACATATATACATACACACACACACATATAAAACATGTTCCTAGTTAGTATTCTAATCTTACACATGGACCATCAGGGCTACTCTTGCCATACAGAATCCAACATACACCAAAAAGCATCTTTGACAAAAATAATCCAAAGGCAGGACCCATTAGCATTTTAGCAAAAGAACCTTCATGCAGCTTATTAATAGGAGGGTTGGCTGGAGGAGCCATCATTTTATGAGCTATTTTAGTGACCTTCTCTGGGTCAGAGTCTAAAACTTGTCCAAGAGAAGGAAGTAAAATTGCTTTCAGTTACATAGGCAATGTGTAACAACACAAGCAGTACAATGAATAGAGTAACCAGAAAGTCATGGGTTCAAATTCTATTCTACCACTACAAGACCCTTAATAGTCTTGATTAAGAGAGATCCTTAATACTCTTGACTTACTCATCTGGAAAATGGAAATAATAGCAGTTTTTAAAGTGCAAAGTTATTTCAAGAATCAACTGAGATAATGCACTTTGCAAACCTTAAAACATCATGTAAACATCAGCTATTATTACAAGGCATCCTTGGAGAGATGAACACCATTTTTCAAGACCAAAACCCTGATTTACCAGCATTATTGGTACCTCTAAGGAATGGAAAGCACAGAGTGATGCTGCCAGCGATGGCTCTGGGAATGACAATTGAATGTTCTCAGAGGAACTTTGTTTTTGTTGGCTGCTTTCCCTATTTCTTCTCTGAGCCTGGCTCAGGGTGACCATGAGCTTAGTCACTGACCTCCTGCCTGAAGAGGAAGATTTACTTCTCACCTTTGCAAGGAGGGCCATATTGTTCCGTGCTCCAGTCTGCTGCCATCCACTCTGCGGATAGCCTGTTATTTTTTGAAAGAAGTAGTGAGGCTGCTCGGGCTCTCTGCCCAAATTGTTTCGGATCATGGAACACAATCCACAGCATGGATTTGGCACAGGTTGCAAAACCAATTGAGGAGAGGAGGGAGGGAGTGGCTATTACTAACAATGGGGTACCTCCCTGGGGCCAGGAATGTGTTAAACTGGACACTGAGCAGCCCTTGTAATGTGGCAATGGCTTAACTGTGGCAGAGCTGAAACCTCTCTCTGTTTGCCCAGAGATAGATTTGCACCAAAAAAGACAAAAAGGATAAACAACAGTTTGTATTCATTCCATCCTGGAAAGTTCGCCCTTCCAGAAGGCTCAAAGCTTTGTGCCTTACCTTCATACTCTCGTCACACCAGAAAGTTTAGGGCACCGTCAGTGACTACCTGGGATAAATAGTTTCGTGTGGAGTTCCAAGAGGAGTGGACACTGAAGCAAACCAGAAACTGTGGCTCTCGTGTCAGGGATGAATGGAACCCTCTTCATTTGAGCCAAAAGCCTTGATGTGACTGCTTCAAGCTTACTGACACAGGGACCACCCCAAGCATTAAACGTTTAACTCTTGGAACCTTGGGCCACTTGTCAAGAACCTAAACCCAGTGAAACAGAACTGGGATATTCCATGATTTTTATTGAAACTGGTGCTCTGGCTCTTAGCATAGAGCCTGGCACAGAGTAAGTGTTACATAAATGCTTGTTGATTGACTGATTGATTGCTCCTCTTGGAACAATTTAACAGATTGTAACCAGCTTCCCTGGCTAATGTAACACAATCCTAGCACGGACTTCTATAAGGGAAGGGGATATTGTGGAGAGCAGGACATAGAGGAGGGTAAAAACCCAAGGATACTAATTCTATCTGGTAGACTGGAAGGATATGACATAGCCCTCCAGACAGGTACTAAATAGTCAAGTCCTTGGATTGGTACCAGTTCTCCATCAAAAACATCTGGATATCCCTTGTCCCTTAGTTCTACCAACTGAAGGAGGAATACAACCTAGGGAAAAAGGCAAGCTTGGGGGAAGGGGAAGGCTGTCAGAATGCTGGTAAGATGAGAGGCTCGCACCCGGGCTCACACCAGCTTTGGGTCCCTAGCTAATAAGGCGTGGTATTCTGCCTGTATGGCAGCAGCTGTTAAGACAGAATGCTGAATTGTGAGTTCTTGTCAATGGATCTGGTAAAGCCACTTTCTGAATGGGGAGCACAAGATCACAGGATTTATGGGAGTTCAGAAGGTCTGGAAAGGACCTTAGAAATCATATCATCAAATTATCTCATTTTACAAGTGAGACTAAAGTCCAGAGAAGGAAAATGACCTCCCTGGGTCACATAATACATAATAAGTGACGTTGCTGACATTTGATCCCAAGTTCTCGGAGTCCTATTTCATAGAATAATAGTACTCACCTTTAACTACCAACATAAGTACCCCTTAAGCCTAAAAAAAGTTTTTGACATTTATTTTCCATCCAGTTAAAGTCCCTCTTTCCATCCTCCCTCCACACCTTTCACAGTGAAATTTCTTGAAAAAATTGTCCTTCCTTTTCTCATAACCCAATCTTTTCTCAATCCCTAGCAATTTGATCTCTGCACTTACCACCCTATAGAAACTATTCCCTGAACTATTAGCAGTAATCTTCTAATTTCTGATTTCAATAGTACTGAAATCTCTTTGTCCACTCTGTAGTATTAGACACTGTTAACCAGCCCTTTCTTTCTTTATACTCTTTCTCTGATTTCTGAGACCTAAATATTGACTTTCTTCCTCCATCTCAAAATATTTTATCTCCTTAACTGGCTCCTCATCTGCTTCCTAACTCCCTTAAAGTAAGTATTCCCCAAAGTTCTGCCCCGACCCTCTTCTCTCCTCTTTCTTTGCTCTCTCCTTTGGAAATTTTATCATTTGTCATGGCTTCAACTACCATCTCCTCATGGGTAACTCCCAAATCTCCTATTCCAGGGCACATTTCAGGTCGAAATCATCCATATTGCCAACTGCTTCTAGATGCTTACATGTGAAGGTTCTAACAATAGCTCCTTTCAGTACATCTAGGATTTCTAAGATATATGTGATTCCCCTAACCTGGGCAAGCCCCAGTTAGTCTTTAACTTAGATAAGTCCTAGAGAAGTGATCAATGATGTGCCCATGATCATATAGAAAACTAAATGTCAAAGGAGAAATCTGAACCCAGATAACCCATCCCCCATCCACCACTGAATCAGAATTTAACTTCAAAACGAGCATGTCTAAAACCATGATTATGGTTTTCTTTTAATTTCTTTCTCCTGATTATTTCTGCCAATGTTACCACCATTACATTAGCCTTCCCTCAACTCTCTCCCTCATCTCTCATTTCCAATCAAATGCCAAATTAGTTCTTTCATATTCATAATGTACATTGCATCATTTCCTTCTTCTTTCTTCCTACTACCACCATCCTAATATATTCTTTCATTGCCCTTGAAGTAGCCTCCTAATGGGAGCATCTTGGCATTGAAGGAGCACCAAATTTGAGCTCAGACTTAGGGCTCTGCTTTTTATCACCTATGTGGTTTTGGCAAGTCACTTTAAATTTCTTTGAGCCTCAGTGTACAAGAGCTTCATCAGTAAAATAGTAGGTTGGATTAGATGGTCTCTAAGATATCAACTAGCCTTAACTCTACAACTATGGCAAGTCCTTTTTCCTGTCTAAGATTTGGTTTCCTCATCTATAAAAGGTGTTGATTGCTAACAAGCACTCTCTAAGGCCTTCTCATTTCCACTTCCTCACCCTTAAATCTATCTTCCAAACCACTGCCAGATTAATATTTTTCACAGAACTGATCATGTCACTATACTCAAAAGAAATTCTGTGGCTAATTATTACCTCTTTAAATAAAGTTTTAACTCATCCCATCTCCCATCCTATATTACTTTATCTCTCCAGCTTTATCTTATATTATATTATATAATTATGTTATATTCTACCACATATGTTCTATTCCAGTTGAACTGTCCTCCATGCACTGTTAACTTTGTGGGAATATTCTATAATGGAATGTCAAAAGACCATTGATTTAGGCTAAGCAAGCACCTTAGAGATTACCTAGCCTAAACTTCTTCACATAAGATATAAGAGGATAGAGAGAATCAGAGAGGTTATATAACTTACCCAACTACAAGCATACTAAGGACTCTTCAAGCCTAAATCACCCTTTGATGTTTATATTCCATCCAGCTAAAGTCCCTTTTCATTCCTTCCCCCACCAAGTGAAGTTTCTTTAAAAAGTTGTCTGCTCCTGATACCTTCATTTTCTCATAATCCCCTCTTTTCTCAATCCCTAGCAATCTGGTCTCTATCCCTACCATGCTATAGAAACTACTCCATTAGCAATTAACAGCAACCTTCTCATTTCTGATTCCAATGGTCTTTTGTTCAGTCCTGTTATTTTTGTACACTCTGTTAACCAGCCCTTCCTTTCTTCACACAGACTACTACCCTCAACTCTTCCTCTCCATCATCTCCTTTTCTTGTGAATTGCTACCTATCTAAAGTCATCTCCTCATGGAAATATTACCCAATCCTCTCATTAGTTAATGAGTTCATACAACTCTTATGTACTCCAATTCATTTCAATTTGGCAAACATTTATCAAGTATTCGTTGAATTCAAACTCATTCCATTTTGTGGGAAACTAGAAGAAGCTAAGCAACTTGCTTAGGGTCACAAATTATTAATATTCCAATATTTTGCATGATGTCAGAAACCTAACTCCCACATACCATAGTGCTATATGAACAACTATCACACTATAAAGGCAAAGACAGTCCCATCTAAACTTTGTATCTAGTCTATTACAGAGTTTGTTGATTGTATCCAGAAGGCATTTTTTTTTAGCCAGCATTAATAAATATTCATTGGACTGACTACCTCCCGTATTTACACTTATTCTATGCTGTTTAAAGAGAGCTTCCCCTCCCTTCTCTCTCTTGCTGGCAGAGCAGACCTGAGAGACTGCCCAGATGGCCAAACTCACCAGAATTCCCTACAATCTTTATAGCAAAGCAGAAAGCAAAATGGACATTAATTTACTTAGACTCCTTTATCGCAATGCAAGTAAATAGAGATAATAACATTTAAATTGGCTGCAGCAATAGCTCAAATGTGGGGTCTGCTGGTATACTTCATCTACCCCCTGCATCCCAAATGGAGTTCAGAATTAAAAGACATTCAAAAGAATGGAGTCCAACTGTGCAGGGCTGGTTGATTACTCTTGCACCAGGCCCTACCATCCTCAGGGAGAGGAAAGTTTTCATTTTTAGAAGCTGAAGAGAAAACAGCAGCAGCAAAATGTAATGGGCAGAGCATGGAATATGGATTCTAAGAACTAGAATTTAGTTTCCAGCACCACTACTTACTAGCTTTGTGACCTTGGGAAAGTATTTAATTTCTCTGCATCCCCAACTTCAACTAAAAAATGAAGGGGATGGATAAGGTCCATCCCCTTGTTATGTCCTAGATCCTTTACCATCTGGGTAGATCCCCTGATCCTATAAGCTCATGAGAGACATGGAGAGACCTCCTAGGTCAAATGAGCTAGCTATACAGGAACTATATAGCTCAGAGGCAGCATGGAACAATAGTAAGGGGACAGGATTTGGTGTTCACAAATGTGAATTAAAATTCCAGCTCTGCCACATACTGCCTGAACAAGGCACTTTACATGTTTTCTAATTCTAAATCCAAGTGAGTGTAAATTACTCCAGGACCTATCAGAACCCTGCAGATGGAAAAGAAAGGAAAGGAAAAGAAAGGGAAAGAAAAAAAAAAGGGAAAGAGGAAGGAAAGGAGAAAAAGGAAAGGAAAGGAAGGAAAGGAAAGGAAAGGAAAGGAAAGGAAAGGAAAGGAAAGGAAAGGAAAGGAAAGGAAAGGAAAGGAAAGGAAAGGAAAGGAAAGGAAAGGAAAGGAAAGGAAAGGAAAGGAAAGGAAAGGAAAGGAAAGGAAAGGAAAGGGGAAAGGAAAGGGGAAAGGAAAGGAAAGGGGAAAGGAAAGGGGAAAGGAAAGGGGAAAGGAAGGGAAAGGAAAGGGGAAAGGAAAGGGGAAAGGAAGGAAAGGAAAGGGGAAAGGAAAGGGGAAAGGAAAGGGGAAAGGAAAGGGGAAAGGAAAGGGGAGGAAAGGAAAGGGGAAAGGAAAGGGGAAAGGAAAGGAAAGGAAAAGGGGAAAGGAAAGGAAAGGAAAGGGGAAAGGAAAGGGGAAAGGAAAGGGGAAAGGAAGGGAAAGGAAGGAAAGGAAAGGAAAGGAAAAGAAAGGAAAGGGGGAGGGGAGGAAAAGAAAGATGAGGGGACGGGAGGAGAGAGGAGGGGAGGGAGGGGAAAGGAGGGGAGGGAAGGAAAGGGAAGAAACAAAGAAAAAAAGAAGGGAGGGAGGGCTGGAGAAAGGGAAGGAAGGAGGGAAGGAAAGAAGGAAGAAAAGAAGGGAAGTTTTCTCACTCCTGAGCCTGTGTTCTTTCTGCTGCCTAAGCTCACACAGCTAATATATGTCAGCAGAACTTGAACTCAGATCTTCCCACTTAAAAGGGTTCCCATCTAAAGTACCACAAAACTGGAGCTTTGAAGGTCATCTAGTTCAGCCCTCTCATTTTACAGATGAATAAACTGAGGCTAGGAGGGATTAGGTGACTTACCCAAGACCACAGAGATAAATAATATGGCAACTTTCAGCTTCAATTCCAGTGACATCAGCCTCAGCCCTTGGTCCAGTGCACCATGCTGCCTTGCTCATCTATGGTCAATAGATTCCTTGCACTTAATTTAACTCCCCTGGGGAAATTCTATTTGTGCATGTGTATCCACTCGCATGCGCATGTGCATATATACATAAATCCAGATCATCATAACGTTTACAGCTCACTCTGATGAATCCCCTGGATCAATATATCTGACACATTTCTCCCCCTTTCCACCCTTGGAGATAAATGAGTCAAACTTTCAGCTGTATCTGGCAATTAGAGAAATGTTAAAAAAAAAAAAAATACTGAAACTTAAGTGAGTTTGAGCCAGACTGATTTTCTGTCTCCCCGGCTCAAGGGTTGCGCTGTGAATACTAAGTATAGTCCTATTGTGGCAACATCATTAAGAACCATCCATTCTGTCCAAGACAGCTCTGCATTACACCTATAGGGGGCACCTCCTATGTATCACCCACATCTAGACTTTGATCCACAGATGTCATTCTCTCCCCCGCCTCCTTCCCACCTCCCCGGACCTCTCACTCTCTTGTTTCTCAGAATACATCCCAGAGGAGCCATAGGGATGATAGGCTGCCACCTACATATGTGGAAAGAGTACTGGTTGGTGTGAGTGGCTCTGAAGGGCAGAATGAGTCTAGGATGGAGTAACCAGATTTCAGAAAAGCACATGCAGGGGGGCAGCTAGTTGGCACACTGGATAGAGCACTGACCTTGCAGTCAGGCGAGCTTGAAATAAAATCCAACCTCAGACACTTACTAGTTGTGTGGCCTTAGGCAAGTCATCCAACTCTGATTGCCTCAAAAAAATGCAGAAATAAAAGTTGAGCTCAAAGGATCATGGGACTGAATTTGAAGCGACTTGAGAAACTAACCCTCTCAAAAAAGGAAACTGAGGCTCAAAGAGTGCTTTGCCCAAAGTCTTGCATATAGTAAGTGATAAAGTCGGCATTCAGACTCAGGGTCCTGTGACTGAGCTCAGCATTGTTCCACTACACCACACAGCAGAGGCTTCAGAGCTGGAAAGCAGCTCTGTGATAACCTGATCCAACTCTCTTATTTTACAGATGAGGAAAAAAAGAGCAGTTTCTTGAGGGTCAGAAAGTCATTTTTCGCAGGCAGTAGTTACAGTTAGCCTGTTCCCATTCAATTTTCAGAGCCAGGAGAAAGATGGCAGGAAAACAAGTTCCCAGGATGCAGGCAGCCTCCTGGCTTGGGTGTCTTCTCCAGGCTTCTCCTGAGTCACCCTCATACAGGTAGTTTCTGTTCTCCCTTTCCTCAGGACCTTTCTTACCTCATGTGCCCATCAGCTCACTGGTTTAGGCTGATTATGCTTTGTAAAAGGCAACTAAATAAATTATACCAAAAAAGCCAGAATCAGAGAGGATTGAGGCAACATGCAGCTCCCATACATTTCTCTCTTTTCTGCTGCTAATTATGTCCTGTCTCTTCACAAATTACAGCTATTCCTTGGGTTTCACAAAACCCCAAATGGACATTTTGTTTTGATTGCAGCATCTTGTTTTCTCTCACACAGTGAAGGGACAGGGAGTGGGAGAGCAGGAAGGGCAGACATTGTGCTTGGCAGGGAAGGTAGAACCCACTTTAGAGTTCAAGGCCTCTGAGAGAAATTACATCTTTGGCCTCCAAAAAGCACTTTTTCACAAATCGGAGCAGAAAGCTTGAAAAGAGCCCTGCTGTTCTTAAGCAATCTGACATTTCCCCTAGCTATTGCTACCCAACATTGCTGAATCGCCAAATTTTGGGGATCTTTCTTGAGTCCTCCTCTTACTTTGCATCCTGAGGCAGAATGGTGTTGTAATCCCATTTCACAGATAAGAAACTGAGGCTCAAAGAGAGGAGGTATGTGTCCTACAGCTGGAAGTGGAATTGGAACTTGGGGCCCTAAAGCTGCCTGCCTTCCGTTTGACCATCTGAGTCCTGGGTGTCTCTCAGAATAGGGAGAAATCGATCAGGTATAAATTAGGTAGGAAGCAATCGATTGTCTTTCCCTGAAAATACAAAGAGATTTCAATTAGAGTGCCTGGTGGAGCAATCTGACTGTCTACCCCAAAAGAAGATACTTGAAAAGAAATGAGGGTACAGCTGGAAGCACCTATCAGGATCACTTCATCCATCTCCCTGCCTCAAGGCAAAACTGCACTTAACTCTTCCCCAGAGGAGAGACTTTCTTGTCCTGCAGCTCCTTTGCTGACCTAGTACTGTCATTCACCACCCTTAGAGTTAGGACAGGATGTTTTTGCCAGTGACCTAATTCCAACACCAGCCCCCTCACTGTGACTCCTACTTCTCTCCTACCGAAATTCCTACTTCAGAACGAATACCTGGTTACTCGCTTCCGTGTAGTCTCCTGTTATAAGAAGAGTTATGACTAGGATAGGGCAGCTGAACCTTTTCCCCAGATCAACAGCACAGGGGGGAGTTACAGGTTGCATTTTTTTAAACGTCACTGCCATTCTCACACTCTCAAGTCTCATTGTCTCCTGACATTTAGCACTTCATGGGCATTGGGATGGGAGATAGAGCAGGGAAGAAGGTAAGGAAGCAGAAATGTGAGGCACAAGGAAAAGGCCCAGAAGTGGAGAACAAGGGAGGAAGAAGAATAAAGGGCCACTCCCTTTCCTAATGCAGTTACTTAAAGGGTCAGACTTCTGTGCATATTATTTTTTTTTGTCCCACCGCCAGATTGTTCTCTATGCTACAGAAAAAAAAAATCCTTCTATGCCTCAAGTGAAAAAATTCCCAGTTATATCCCTTCTCATAAAAATCTACAAGCTAAAGCCCAGAATTCACTTAGCCTTTTGCCATGGGTCTTATTTTTACCTCCTTTCATTGCTCGCCATGTCCAGCCTGGGCTGTCATAAGTAACATACCATTCTCTAAGTAAAAATGACTTTATTGCTTTCTCTTGGTGGGCTGTTCTGGTAATGAGGAGGGAGTGCAATTAGGCATAATAATTATAGTTGATATATGTACAGGTCCCAGAAGTTTGCAAGACATTTTAGGCATTATCTCTTCTGAGTCTCATAACATAGCTGTAATATATATATTACTTATTTTATTGTTGGTATAACTTTATTACTATTTACTATCACCACTGGTTGTAATTCTCTTTTTCTTCCTAGTACCCTACACAGAATCTGGCATAGCATAGAAGATAGAGTGCTGAAGCTGTAGTCAGGAAAACCTGAGTCTGAATCTTTCCTCATGCACTTACTATATTAATTGTATTATCCTGGGCAAATCACTTAACTTACTTTTTCAAATCACTTTCTCATCTTATCTCACCTCAAACTCAGTTTCCTCATCTATAAAATGGGAATAATAATTGCACCCAATCCCTTAGTTATTATAAGGACCAAATTAGAACAGATACAAAAAGTATTTTGCAAGCCTAAAGTGATATGTGTGTGTGCATATAAATATACATATATAAACTATATACATATAGTTTATACATATATACATATATGTATGTGTATATGTATGCATGTGTATATCTCTCTATATAGATATATAGTTCCTACATATATATATATATACACTTCCTCTGTGTGTGTGTATATATATATATATCTATATATATATCCTATATATACTTTATATATTCTTCTATAGATATACATACTTCTTATATATATACTTCCTATGTATACATATACTTCCTGTACATACTTCTTATATATACACATACTTCACATATACATACATCCTATAAGTATTTCATATATGTGTGTGTACTTCATGTATATACATATAAGCTTCCTATAGATATGCTTCCTATATATACATACATATCTTCATATTATATATGTATATATATATACTTCCTATATATACACACAATTCATATGTACAAATATATACTTCCTACGCATACATATATTTCATATATGTGTATATATGTGTGTATATATATGTGTGTGTATGTGTATACTTTCATATATATTTGCTACATATGGAAGTGTGTGTCCTATATGTATATGCTTCCTATATATGTAATGTATGTGTGTATATATATATATATACACACACACACACACTTCCTTTATTTGTACTCACACTCATATATTTTATATATACATATATGTACTTCATATCTATAAATGCTTCCTATATATACTTCCAAAATATATATGTACTATATACATATATATACTTCCTATGCATACATATATTTCATATATGTGTATATGTGTGTGTATGTACTTTTAAGTAGTCTTGGATTGTCGGACAGGAATCCTGACTTCTAATTCCTGCTTTGCCTCTGACTTGTTGTATAACCTTGGATAAGTCATCTAAATTTCTCTGAACCTGAGTTTGTTCATGTATAAAATAAGAGAATTGAGCTAGATAATCCAAAAGATTTCCTCCAGCTCTGAATTCTATGATTTTACAAAGAGTTTGAATAACAAGAAAATTCAGAATCTAGGAATCCTAGTTCTTTGGATTTTACCCCCATTCTAGAGAATGGAATGAATCATAGAAATCAAAATGACAAAAGGCACAATGTGTCTTAAGATATATCTCTGTTGCTCATTTGGAGCCTCTCATCTAGTACATAGTATTCTTCTTTAACTTGAACCTTGCTCTCTAGACAGAGTATTTATCACAAATATGAAAGATGAATAGCTAACAGGAACGCAAGGCAAGGATTTCCAGGGCTTTGTGGACATGTACCCTGAATCAAGTGAGGCTTCATCCAATGAGTCTAGACCTTCCATTACCAAGAATCCACCCCCCATAAAAGGTAATCAGAAACAATTTTTCACTTTGTCTTTGTATCCCCCAATGCTTATCAGTGTCTTGCACACAATAGAGCCTTAATAAATGTCTACTGGATTGGACTGATTCAGTTTAGGAAAAAAGATTTCATTTTCATATCAATACTGAATGATCCTGATTGAGCTGAGAGAAATGGGAGATCCTGAGTTGCTGTAACTGTCTGTTCAGCTAAGGTTTCTCAGGTATTAGGTCCATAAAAGTAGCTAGATGATCTCGGGAAAAAGTTATCTCAGTCTGAAGCATGTCCTCTTTGTATTGACCCCTCTCAGAATACTTTCCCTAAGATCTAGCTCTCTCCCATACCACCTCCCCTCCAACTACTCCTGAAAGTTTTTTTTTTAAGTTCTATCCAGCAGATGACCTCATATCAGTCCTAGTCTGAACTTCCTGAATATGTGCACATCCCATGGACCACCATGTGGGAGGTGGCTAGATGGTGCAATGAATACAGTTCAGGAATGAGCTAGAGGAGGAAATGACAAACCATTCCAATATCTTTGCCAAGAAAACTCCAAATGGGGTAGAGAAGAGTCAGATATGACTGAAAAGACTGAACAACAACAACAAAATAGACCCTGTGTGAGTCTTCCTCCACTGTGGGAGGGGTAAACTCTACCTTTTGGTAAGGCTATCAAATGCAACTGGGTCAGCCTTCTCCCTTCTTGTCATTTCATTCACCAGTTCACCTTTGCTGAGAGCTGTCCAAGGTTCTGGAGTTGCCTCTGGGTTTGCTCCTGGCTGTGGGATTAGTTGTACTCAGTTTTCCCAAAGACCAGACTGCTTTCTTGCCTCCTGACCATCCAATCCTGTCATAATATATTTCTGTTGCTTATGGCTAAACTCATTACAGGTCTCTAAGGAAAAAAGAATGTACCCTTACTACCAAATACAGTCTCTGGTTTTTGAAAAAGAGGATTCAAGATTTAACATATATTTAACATATATTGGACTAACTGCCATCTTGCGGAGGGGATTGGGGAAAGGAGGGGAAAATTTGGAACAGAAGGTTTTGCAAGGGTCAATGTTGAAAAATTACCCATACATATGTTTTGTAAATAAAAAGCTATAATAAATGAAAAAAAATAGGATTCAGAACTGAAAGGGATCTCATAATCATTTAGCCCATCTCTTTCATTTTATAGATCATAGGATCATAAGACTATAGACTTATAATTGGAAGAAACTTTAGAGGTCTACCTAGTTCAACTCCCTGATTTATAGATGAGGAAACTGTGACCCAAAGAATGGCAATGACTTGCCTAAGGTACACACATATAGTATTTAAAAGAGGGAAGATTCAAATGCAGATCCTTCAGCTCTAAATTCATGTTCCCCCATACAGTACATTTTCTTTGAGTTACATAGCCAAAAAGTAATGATTAGAGGATCATGAGTCTATCCTTTTGCCCCTAAAATAAATTATTCCTGAGTTATTCAGAAACAGCCCTAGTGTACAGCAGCCTCAGGGACTAGTATCCCTGTCAGTTTGCCAGTGAAATGCATTTTCTAAGTCTACTCCTGGAAAGAATTTGACAAATTAATCACTTTGTTCTTAGTTCCTAACCCCTCCTCTCCCTTAAACAAATCCCTGATGCCAATCTGAGGAGCCTGTCAGGTTTCCAGAATATTGATTTCATGATCTCCTGCACCTGGAACCCATCTGCAGAACCACAGAGTTCTGACATTCCTCTCTCTGTGTCTCTGATGGTTTTTGGCCTAGAATTCTCTCTCACTGGTAGGGAGTGCTGTACTAGAGGAGCAAGGTTCAACTCTGTAAAGTATATACTGAATGAGAGGCTATAAATGGGCAGCAGGGGCATTCTGTGTCCAAGCAGCAGGTTCCAGCTAAAGTAGAGTTTGATTCCCAGTTTCCTGAGTAAACGTGTATGTCACTTCTGAATCCTATGATTCAGGAACCAGAGATGTATTTGGTAGTAAGGATACATTCTATACTTGTTTCTTATGTTAAATAAAAAGATACAGAAGGCAGTGTGATATAAAGGAAAGAGCACAGATTTTGGAATTAGAAGCTCTGTATTCAGATTCTATCTCAGCCACTTAAAATCTGTGTGTCCTTGGGGAAGTTACTTTATTTCTCCAATCTTTAATGTCCTCATCTGTAAAATAAAGATATTTGCATTACTTACTTTACACGATCACTGTGGGAAGAGTACTTTATAACTCTTAAAATGCTGTACAAAAATGGGTCATTATTATTCCCAAGAGGCTATAAGTTCATTGAGGTCAAAGACTACTTCACGTTCAACTTTATGTTTTCAGTCACATATAGTGCCTTATACATTAGAAGCTTTGAATAAATGTTTGATGAATTAGTATGTCTTCCCTGCTCAACACTTTAAAACAACTTTTCATCATCTCCAATATCTCTTCCTTTGCTCTAGTCTTTGAGGATAAAATGTCCCTCTTGCCCAGGGCAACCTTTTTACTTGTGCTCTTGATCCCATGCTTTCGAGTTCCCTGTGAGTGCTTTCCCCCTTGATCATTACTTCTTTCTCTCATCTTCAATCTCTTCTTATCCACTGGCTCCTTTTCCACTGATTACAAACATTGATTGACAAATCTACCCTATTCTAAAAGTACCTTCACTCAACCTTGCTATCCCTTTAAACTCTCACACGTAGCTTGTCTTGCTTTCATAGATAAATTAGAAAGAGCTGTTTGAACTTATTTCTTCCATATCTTCCCCTCCCACTCACCTCTCAATCACTGACAATCTGCCTTCCAACCCCACCACTACTCTTCCAAGGTTACCAAAGAAAGGTTAACAACTAAACCCAAAGACTTTTTCTTTTCATCTTATTTGACCATTGTGGAACTTTGAACACTGTTGACCACCCCTTTCTCTTGAATGTTCTTGCTTCCCTTGGCTTCCATGACTCTCCTGACCTTCCTCCTACGACTATCCCTTCTCAATCCATTTTGCTAGATCAACAATGTGCTCCCACCCACTCTGTGTGGTAGTCACTCAAGGTTTGGCAGTGAACCTTTCTCTTCTCTGTCTGCACTTTCTTTTGATAAGCTTGTCATTTTTATCATCATCATCATCATCAGTTTGGGGCTGCCTCAAGTCCATACAAAAGGTCAGCATCCAGTGTCCAGAACCCAACAATGGCATAGGTGCAAAATATTAGCAGACTCATCAGCAGGTGATCAAGGGAGACTGGGGGACAGGGGATAATTATTATCTTTCTGTATGTGACTATGAAATCTAACCCTAGCCCTAATCTCTCTCCAGACTTCCAGGCCCACATTATCAAACATCCACTTGACTACTCTCATCAAGATGTCCTATGAGTATCTAAAGATTAATAGATTCAAAATGCAACTCATTATATGTTCCTCAATATCTATATATCCTGAAGTTTTTTTCTTGTTTCTTGTTTCTTTCATTTTAATGTTGACAGACCATAATTTCAGTTATCTAGATTCACATCCTCAGAGTGATTCTTGATTCTTCCTTCCTTCTCAGCCTTATAATATCCAATCAGGTGCCAAGACTCATTGATTCTCTCTACAGCATCTTTCACTTCCATCCCCTTCTCAGCCATCACACTAGTTTAGCTTAACACAATCTCTTTAATTTGTATCCCATCTCTGATGATCTATCCTCCACACAGTTGTCAAATTAACATTTCTAAATCACAAATCTGAGCCTTAACCGTTTACTCAAATAGCTTCAGTGGCTCCCTATAGCCTATAGGAAATAAAAACTCCTCAGGCTCATATTTAAAGCACTCCACTGGCCCCCTTATTGTTCTCTACATTATGGCCCTCCATTTCCTGACTGTTTATTTACTCTGACTGTGTTCCATGTCTGGAATGCTCTCCCTCCTCACTTCCTTTTCCTCTCCCCTGACTTCCATCAAGACTCAACTCAAACACCCATTTCTGCTTTTTCAGTCTTCCCTTCTTCTTGTATCTTCCCTTTGAGATTATTTCTTCTTTGTACAGTATATATCTAGTGTGTATAAAGTTATTTGAATGTAATATTCCTCATTAGAATGTAAGTTCCTAGGAGCAGCTGGATGGCACACTGGTTATACCACCAGCCCTGAAGTCACGACCTGAGTTCAAATCTGAACTTGGACACTTAATACTTCCTAGCTGTGTGACCCCAGGCAAGTCACTTAATTTCAATAGCCTTGACAAAAATGTAAGTTCCTTGAGGGCAGGAAATATTTTTGTCCTTTTTTGCACTCCTAGCCCTTTGTACAATGCTTGGCACATCATATGTACTTAACAAATACTTGTTGATGGTATTAGTGGTAGTGGTGGTGATGGTATTGAAATGATGATGATGATGATGATGATGATATAACCTTCTTGAGAACAGGTCCTGTGCTGAAGTTATCCTTGTATCTCCATGCCAGTCACTGATTTCTTTACCTGATCGATGCTGGATAAATGTTTATTAAATTGAATTGAGCATGTATAGTGTAGATAAATACTGAGATACTAATTAGGAGATTATTACAATAATATAAATAAGAGATCCAGAACTAGGGAAAGTGGGGCATAACACACAGGGCAATAAATCCAAGAGAACTGGGAAGGATACCACAAGCTAAAAGCATAGGTAAGAAAAGGAAATCAAGAAGGCATAAATGCCAATGTACTGTGTCAGTTTGGGGCTGCCTCAAGTCCATACAAAAGGTCAGCATCCAGTGTCCAGAACCCAACAATGGTATAGGTGCAAAATATTAGCAGACTCACCAGCAGGTTATCAAGGGAGACTGGGGAACAGGGGACAAAGAATGCTACCTGTGCTTTAGAACTGCCTGCAGATTGCTAAACCCTGAGCAAGCAAATTCAAGCTGTCAACAACTGAGTTAGACTTTCATTCAGAAGACATCACAGAGTCTCCATGTGAGTTGGGACTGTCCAGGGTACCATTTGAAGAACTTTTTTTTATTATAGCTTTTTATTTACAACTTATATGTATGGGTAATTTTACAGCATTGACAATTGCCAAACCACTTGTTCCATTTTTTCCCGTCCTTCCCCCCATCCCCTCCCCCAGATGGCAGGTTGATCAATACATGTATAAATATGTTAAAGTATAAATTAAATACAATATAAGTGTACATGTCCAAACAGTTATTTTGCTATACAAAAAGAATCCGACTCTGAAATATTGTACAATTAGCCTGTGAAGGAAATAAAAAATGCAGGTGGACAAAAATAGAGGGATTGGGAATTCTATGTAGTGGTTCATAGTCATCTCCCAGAGTTCCTTCGCTGGGCGTAGCTGATTCAGTTCATTACTGTTCCATTGGAACTGATTTGGTTCATCTCATTGCTGGAGATGTCCAGGTCTATCAGAATTGATCATCATATAGTATTGTTGTTGAAGTATATGATGATCTCCTGGTCCTGTTCATTTCACTCAGTATCAGTTCATGTAAGTCTCTCCAGACCTTTTTGAAATCATCCTTCTGGTCATTTCTTACCGAAAAATAATATTCCATAATATTCATATACCACAATTTATTCAGCCATTCTCCAATTGATGGGCATCCACTCAGTTTCCAGTTTAGGGCCACTACAAAGAGACCTGCTACAAACATTCTTGCACATACAGGTCCCTTTCCCTATTTGAAGAACATTTTAAAGTCCTCAAAGCAGCAAACTGGACATCTACTTGTGTTTCTTCCCTACCCCACCTCTGAATTTTTACCCTTTTTGTTGAAATAGCCTATCAGAAAAGTCACCATTTCCTTTCCCATTATAAAGTGTGCTTCTTGGAGAAGATGGCTTTCTGAGTTATGTTTCAAATAAGGATAAAGGAGATGCTGATATTATGTAAAGTGTAAGGTGATAGGAGGAGGTAGATAGATCAAGGAAACCATTGTTGGATGACATCTCCTTCTCTGGTTCATTATCTTACACCTACCTGCTAAGTGTGGGTGTTCCCAAAGGCTCTACCCTTAGTCTTGTTCATTCTTCCCTCTCTCCCTTGGCAATTTCATATAATTACCACCGCTATGCAGATGACTCTCAAATCTATATAACCAACTTATATCTCAGAGTGCTCACTGGATATCTCCTGGAAGTCCCAGAGCACTTAAAACTCAACATATTCCAGACTGAATTTATCATTTGCCTCTCTTTCCGATTTTCCTATTTTTGTTGTCATTATTTTTTCAGTCACCTTGGCTTATAATCTTGAGGTCAGCTTTGACTTTCTATCTCAGCACAAATCTAATCAATTGACAAGTTTTGTTGATTCCACCTACACAATATTTCTGGCTTCTGTCCCTTCCTCTTTATTCAGATGGCCTCAATTATAGTTCAGGCTACAATTACCTCTGGCCTAAAATATTATAATGGCCTCACAAATGGTTTCCTGGCCTCATATCTCTCTCTCTCCCTCCCTTCCCCCTCTCTCTTCCCTTCTTTCTCCTTCCTTTCTTTTCTCCCCCTCTCTCTCCTACCATTTGTTCAACAATCAAGAAAATTTCTGTAATTCCCACATATGACTGTCAATTCTATATCCAAAAGCCTTTTAAGGCTCCCTCCTGATTCTAGGACACCACACAAACTCCCTAGCCTAGAATCCAAGAAATTTGACAATATGATTCTTACAAACATTTTAATTCCTATTTCATGTTGCTCCCCTTCACACACTTTCTGCTGTAACCCAACTGAACTACCAATTTTTATCCAATGTCATTTTGTCATCTCCTTTCATATATTTGCATAGGCCCCATGCCTTTACATGCATATTCTCCTTACTTTCAATTCTGAAATGCTCCTCTTCTTTGAAAGAGTACTTTATTTAAGGTCAGAGAACCTCATTTCAAATCATTAATCTATTGTTGGATCGTAAGTAAAATATTTCATCTCTCAAGGTCTTAGTTTCCTCATCTGTAACATGAAGAAATTGTATTCAATGATCACTAAGATCTCTTTCAGCTGAAAATATATAATTCTAGGATGTTAGTGGTAGCTGAGTGTTTGCTGAAGGACCACCACCTCCATGAAGTCTTCCTTAATAACTCCAGGTAAAATTGTTCTCTCTCTTCAAATTTTTTCCAGAGTTCCTTGTCTGGATATCTTTTTTGTTCTTATTATACTCTATCATTATACCTAAGTACAAATTATTTCCCCTCAGTAATCTCCAAGTTTCTTGAAGGCAGGAACCAGGGATGTAGCACTCCAAGCAGGGAACAAATGCTTATTGAATTGAGGGAGAAGTGATAAAGGATACTCAATGAGCAAAATGGATGCTGGAGACATACATGTGATGATACAGAGGCAGCTGCTCAAGCCATGGGTTTGAGCCAAAGAGCCTCCCCTCTCTTTGCCAGAGAAAACCTGTTGAATCATGCATCCTTCCTACTTCAAAAAATATTTAGCTACAGTATCTAAAGGGAGTCAGGAACACATTTTCATTTTTGCCATTTACCAAGACTTGGGTTAAAAGAGGAAAAAAAGAAAAAAAGAAGAAACAAAAATCAGCTAGGATCACAGGAACTGATTAATCCCTATCAATTGGAGGGTGAAAGCAAGCTTTCCAGGTGCTGCACATGCTTGAAAGAGGGATATACAAGACACTTATGTGCATTCACTAAGAAAAGCAGTATCCAATACCCAGTGACATTATGGAGTCCTTTTCTGAAAAAAAAATTTGTACTTCGAAGGAAATACAATCTTCACTCATTCTCTCAAATACAGAGTTAGAAATGTCCTTCAAAGTTTAACTAGCTAGCCCATACCTCAGCTGAAGTCCCAGAGATCATGGCTAAAAAGTGTTATTTAATATCTGCTTAAAAGGCCTCAAAGATCTTTATCTTATTGAGAACTAGATTACTATGCCTCTTCCTGACCAGATCCCAACCAGACAATCCAGTACTCAACACATATTCTTGGCCACAATTATCACCATCTTTTTCCAACTTTAGGTCCCATAGGTCTGTTGTCTTCCCCAATTAGAATGTAAGCTCCTAAAAATGACTTTTTTCTAAAGAAAGTAAATTCCTTGAAAGCACAGACTATCTTACTTACTTGTATTTATAATTCTAGTAGTTAATATAGTATCTAGTATATAGTAAGTATTCAATAAATTTTTTAATGTGTTCCTTCATTAATTCATTTATTCTTTCAGGGAATTCACTAACTTTTGAAGCAGTATAGTACACTTCAGGAAACTCTATTTTTTGAAAAATTTTCTTTCCAGGATGATTTCAGAAAAACTTGAGAAGACTTATGTGAACTGATGCAAAATGAAGTGAGAAAAACCAGGAGAACATTGTACACAGACAGTATTGTATGACAATCAAAAAGGACTTATGATGAAACCTTTAGAGACAACTGATGAACTTTGAAGAATGAAGCTTATTTTTTTCCTTTCTTCATTTTTCCTCCTTATTTGCAACATGACTAATATGAAAATATGTTATTCATGATTTCACATGTATTTACATATCTTACATTACTTGCCTTTTCACTGGATAGAATAGCAGCTAGAAGGGAAAAGAGAATTTAGATTTCAAAATAAAAATGAATGTTAAAAAAAAATTCTTTCTTCAATTAGTCCCGAATCTGCTTCTCTGTAATTTCCATAAATATAAGTTCTGTCCTTTGGAACCAATCAGAGAAGACAAATTTAATTCCAGCTTCTTCCATGGGATAGCCCTTTAAATATTTGAAAGCAGCTGTCACAATCTCCCTAAGTGTTCTCTTTTTCACAAGTTGAATAGACCCAATTCTTTCAACCCATCTTGCAGTCCCTCTAGTCCTAAGTTGCCTCCTCTGAAAATACTTGTTTGTCAATGTCCTCCCTAAAATATGTCTCTAATGCTCTTTCCAACTTGGAAAAAAAGGCATTCATCTTTAGTTCCTTTCCTACATGCTTTTAATATGAGATAAATTATTCTTGACTTCTTTCCATATGATCTAAATCCTTTCCCATTCTTTCCATTGTAGATTATGAAAAACCTAAAGGGAAGGATTGTGTATGGTTCCATCGTGTGTCTCCATCTCCAAGCATATGTGCCTACATAGAATCAGAATTTAATTTATTTTGTTGAATTTTTATTTCAGGTTTATTTATGTATTTACTTTAGTAATTATTTTATTTATTCAATTTTTATTCCATATTGATGTATTTTGTTGATTAATTTATTTTATAGAATTCTCATTCCATGTTTATTTTGTTGATTATTTTATTTATTGAGCTTATTTTGTTGAATTACAACCTCACCCTGAAATCTCCCCTAAAGCACAAAACAGTTTGAATCCTAGGGACCATTTTAAAGATAGGAAGACCAAGAGCTAGAAATAGGCAGCAGTCTGTTGTTAAGAAGCCTACAAAAACATTTGACTTAGTATTTAGAAAGTACCGACCCTTTCCCTAGTCCAGTGTATAATATACTAGACCACTCTACCTTTTAAAAGAAAGCCTACTCTTTATTCCACCTTGGACTCCTATCCACTAAATAAAAGATGACAGCTTGAATCTGGTCTACCAATGTCTTTGATCCTAGTAATAGTTAATGACATGTTTATATAGCACTTTACAATTTATGTAGCACTTTATCATTTGTTCTACCCATTCCTGGAGTCCTAGAATGTTGGTACTATAAAGTACCTTTGGAATAAGCTATTATTATCTCCTTCATTTTACATTTCCTTTACAAGGAAGATCTTACATAGCGCCTAGCCTGTACAGAATATGTGGAATCCTGAAAGTCATTCCAAAGAGAAAAATGCTTTCAAAGTATGACCCAAACGCTTTCCCATTTCTTTCCACATAGATCATTATAAAAAATATGGCAGGATCATGTAAGGTTCCATCTCAGTATCTTCATCTCCAAGCACAGATCCCTACATGAAGTCGAAATTTAAGAAGATGAATTTATTTTGTTTAATTTTTGTTTCAGGTGATTTGTGTATATATTTATTTATTATTTATGACCCTCTCACTGCCAAAACTGTCTATACATTTCTCATCTACTATCAATAATCAAGTTTTGTCAATTTTATCCCCACAATATCACTCATATCTATTCCCTTCTCTATATACTATTTAGTCTTTTCCCCACAAGCTTAGTTCATTACCACATACCTTAATCAATGTAATGGCCTTCTTACCAGTCTTCTTGCTTCTGCTCTCTCCCACTCTAATCCATTATCCAAATCTCTGCCAGATCATTCTTCTTTTTTTAAATAGTACTATCATATTCCTTTATCCAACATTGAAAGCCCTTAATGATCTTATGTCTCTCTACCACTTCTGACTTCTCTACTTTTATGACTTTCCATTCACTGAACACCCCAATAAACTGAGCAACAACTTGTTCCACAAACAGGAGTTATACTTCAAAAACTGCATTTATCCTAGGCTCCTCATTCTCCTTCACTATCACCACCACCACCACCATGACCATCCAATAAGTTCACAAATTTCATTGAGTCTACTTTTGGAATGCCTTACATTTTGGTTCACTTATTTCTGTTCACAGAGTTACCATTCCTAATTCAAGACCTCCTCAGCTCTTACCTGGACTATTGCAGTAGATCCCTAATTGGTCTCTACCTCAATGCCCTCCCTATTCTATCCTCAACTCAGCTGCCACAGCAATTTTCCTAATCCACAGGTTAGCTCATGTCACTTCCCTAATGTCTCTCTATTGTCTCTAGGGCCAAATATTATAAACTCCTCTGTTGACCTTTTAAAATCCTTTATAACTTGTCCCCAACCTGCCTTTTCAGCCTCATTATACATTAATTCCCCTTTAAAACTCCATAATCTAATAAAAATGGTCTCATTACTAGTTTTCACACACAACACACCTGCACCTCTTAGCAGCCTTCAGAAGTTTGCTTATATAACTTATTACAGGAGGTCTGATTGCCAGACACTAGAATCCTCACTTTCAAAACATTTATTTTGTATTTATCATGTGTTTATCATGTGTATTATGTACATATATTTAAATACGTGTGTGTATTTATACACATTTATTTGTGTATACATTCATGCATATATACATACATATAATAAAGCTACATAATGTTATTTTTTCCAGTCATGTGTAATTCTTTGTGATCCTATTTAAGATTTCCTTGGCAGCAACACTGAGTGACTTGTCATTTTCTTCTCTATCTCATTTTACAGATGAACCAACTGAGTTGATGAAGCAAATGGAGTTAAGTGTTTATCTAAAGTCATACAGCTAGTAAGTGGCTGAGGTCAAATTTGAACTCATGAAGATGAGACTTCCTGACTCCAGGCCCATCACTTTTTTCATTGCACAATCTAGCTGCCCTATGTAGATAGATGATAGATAGACAGAAAGAGAGAGACACAGAGAGACAGACAGAAAGACAGACAGGCAGACAAATAGAGACAAAGAAGGGGAGAGGGAAGGAGGGAAAGGAGAGAGGGAAAGAAAGATACAGAGACAGAGGCAGGAACAGAGAGGGAGGAGAGGGAGAGAGACAAAGAGACCAAGAAATAGAGAAAAAGATGGAAAGATAGAGGAGAGAGTGAAAGAGGAAAGAAGGAAAGAGAGAGAGAGAGAGTGGAGAAAGGAGAGAGACAGAGAGACAGAAACAGAGAGGGACAGAGATGTGTATGGGTATGTTGTAAAGGCTTATTTATGTATATGTTATTTCCCTGATGTACTATGAGTTCCATGGGGCAAAGGATTTTTTTTTTAATTATTAAAGCTTTTTATTTTTCAAACATATGTGTGGACAATTCTTCAACATTAGCCCTTGCAAAGCCTTGTGTTACAATTTCCCCCTTTCCCCATGCCTCCCTTAGATGGCAAGCAATCCAATATATGTAAAACACGGTAGAAAGTTAAATCCAATATGTGCATGCATATACAATTATCATAGAGGCAAAGGATTTTTGCAATTTTTTTCTATATTCCCAGAACATGATATCCCTCAGCACACAGTAGGCATTTAATAAATGCTTGTTGATTAATGGATCACACTCTCACACCTTTGCAAGTGCTGTTTCTTATACCAGGATATCTTCTTTTCCAATCATTATCCCTCAAACCCTGCTAAAGTCCATTTCAGATGCATCATATCCTATGCAACTTTTGCATTTCTCCATCACCCAGAACATGGTTCTCCCTACAGTGTTAATCTGATTTGATTTTTTCTACCTTTCCCTGGAATCTAGAGACAGATATGTGCCCTATTAATGGTACTTCTCGAGCCCTGTAACTGTCTTCTATTACCATGAAAACTTTGAGAGCTCAATAATGAATCCCATGTTTAGATGGGGCTCGTAGGTTGGTTTGCTTATCTATTCATTTATTTATTTCACTGAGGGTCACAATGAATCCATTTTCATCAAAAAGGAAATTGGATTTTGTTGGAAACAGCCCCATTTGCTCCGCCTTATGGACATGGATAGGCAGCAGTACCAGGGGTAGCTGGAAGAAATAGTCAGGGACAGAAGCAGTTTTCCTCACAGGTTTACCAGGTCAGTTGTTTCTCTCCCTCTTCCTCCAAATTATTCTTTCCTCTCATGCACAGCCTCATGCTTAGAATTAAGGGAAAGGGAAATTTTAAAACAAACTGATGCCTCTTTGAAGGAAGGCTCTGAAGGAAACTGGATGGCTCAGTGGATCTAGCACTCAGCAGATCCCTGAAGCCAGGAGAGCCCGAGTCCAAGTATGGTCTCAGATACTTCCTAGCTGTGTGACTCTGGGCAAGTCCACAAAAGCCCAACTGCCTCACAAAAAAAAAAAGACTCTGACTCCAGAGTAGAATCAGAGATATGAGTTTCAGTCACCCAATCAATCCTTTATTAAGTACCTACTGTATCCCAGTCACTGTTCAGCACTAAGACTACAAAAAGAAACAATCCTTAACACCAAGGAGCTTATTCCCTTGGAGAAACAGCACATGTGCATGTAAATATAGACAAATTGTATAAAAGGTAAAAGTTCAAGATAATTTTAGTGGAAAACACAGGAGTAGCTTGGGAGACCAGCAAAGGTTTTATGTAGGAGGTGGTACGTGAATTGAATTCTGAAGGAAAGGCAGAAAGTGACATAGCCAGACCTGTGCTTTAGAAATTTCAATTCAGCAACTTAATAGAGGATGGATTGAAGGAAGAAAGGAGGACTAGAGGTGGAGAAAATAATATGCAGACCTGAACTAATGATGGCTATAGTATTAACGGAGTAAAGGGGATCAATTTGAGAGAGGCCGTGAATGTGAAATTGGTAAGATTTGGAATCAGGGGACAATGACAATGATTCTGATGTTTTAAAGGAAAGGGGGAAGGGAAAAGGCATTTATTGATCACCTAATATGTACCAGGTGCTATCCTATACTTCAAATATTATCTTGCTTGATTCTCACAACAAACCTATGTGGGAAGTGCTTCCTATTATTTGTTTGATGGAGGAAATTTGGATAAACTGAGTTTAAGTGATGTGTTAAAAACCCCACAGCTAATATGTAAGACTAGATTTAAATTCAGGTCTTTCTGGCTTGATGGCTAGCACTCTATCCATCCAGCAGATAAACATGGATAACTAAAAAGATAATAGTGTCCTCAACAGAAATAGAGAAAATAGGAAGGAAAGTTTAGAGAGAAAAGTAATGAGTTCTGCTTTGGACATGTTAAGTTTGAAATGAGTCCATCGAAATGAACAATAGCAATTAGAGAAGAAGTACTGGAACTCGAAAGAGAGATGGGAGCTGGATGTAGAAATATGGAGGTCATCTGCCTAGAGATGAAAGTTTAATTCCTGGGAGTTGATAAAATCAAGGAGAACATTAAAGAAAGAAGAAAGCCCAAGACAAAACCTTGAGATACCCTCATAGTTAAAGGACAGGACATGGAAGATGCCCAAGTACAGGGCACCAAAGAGTGGGGTAAGGGAAGAGCCGAAGAGAAAAGCATTAACAAGTGGGGCCCATTGTTCATAAAAGAAAATAGTCTGTGCAACCATGGACATCATTCATCCCTCTTGGACTCAATTCCTTCACCTCTCTGGACTCCACTTCTTGATTTACAAAACAAGAGAAACTATGTTAGATGTCATCAGTGGTCATTATTAGACTCTTCTAGGTCTAATCTATGACTCTACGGGATTCTTACTATTCAGGTGAGGAGATTGATATTTACACTGAGTTATCTTGAAGGGTTGTTTTGAGGAGCAAAATTTGTGAGCCTTAAAGAGGAGCTGTTGTGATATAATGGGAAAGAGTGGTCCTCAGAGCCAGGAAAACACAGGTTTAACTCTTGTCTCCAACATACACTGGCTGGGTGATCTTGGGCAAGGGCCTGAGCATCTCTCTAAGACTGGAGGCAGCAGACGGCACAATGTCAGATGCTCCCTCATGGGAGGGTTTCCTACAATAGTGAGTTTAGAGGTCTAGACCTTACCGTAAGCTATACAAATGTGAGCTGCTGCAGCTGCTGCCATCACCACCCCTAAAGTTAGCACTATTATCAGTACTATTACTACTATTACCACTACTACTATACCACTACTACTACTATACTACTACTATACTACTACTACTACTACTACTACTACTACTACTACTACTAATATACTAATATACTACTATACTACTACTACTACTACTACTATTTCTACTACTGCTACTACTACTACTATACTACTACTCCTAAAACTCCTAAAAAGAGAAACAGAGTTTGCAAGGAAACCTGGAGGGAATCAAAGGAATTCCTTTATAGAAGATTTTATAGTTTAACAAATGACAAGAGCACTAGAATTGGAATTAGAGAATCTAGATTCAGAATCCAATTATTCTATTCATTACCTATATGATTTTGGTTAGGACATTTCTCTGAGTCTTCCTATGTAGGTAGTACAGTGTATAGAGAGCTATACTTTAGAATCTAGAATAAAAGGATAAGTTCAAATTCTGTTTTGCACATTTACTATCTATGTGACCCTGGAAAACTCACTTAACTTTTCTCATTCTGTTTTATCATCTGTAAAATGGGGATAATAATAGCACCAGCCTTCCAGGGTTATTGTGAAAATCAAATGAGAAAATATGTGTAAAGCATTTTAGAAATATTAAAGTTCCTTGTAACAGCACTTTAAGCTATTATAAATACAATAATAGCTATAATAATAATAGCCAACTATTATTATTCCTTCTTTTTTCTTTTGCACTAGAGGGTACCCATATATTAAATTTACTTCTTTTTCTTCCCAGCCAGATAAAATCCCTAGCTTTCTTGTACCTCCCCAGGGAGATCCTTCCCGAATCTACCAAGGTCTTTCTCTCTTGAAAACACTTTCTTTTTGCTTATATTGCCAGCATCTAGCACAGTGTATGACAGTAGACAGCTAGTAAGTGCTCACTGAATTTGATTGGAAATGAAAAGAATCTCTAAGACCCGTTTCAGTTCTGTATTGCATGATCTCCACAGTCTACCTCTTTCAAGATAAACAATGGAATAGATACTTTCTTCCATAGCTTATCAATTGCACTCTTTAACCTGCCCCACTTTGGATGACCGGCACTTTCCTACTCTCTCTGTCATATTCTGTTCTGCTTCTTGATAGAGGCTTGATGCCAATGGGAGTGCCCTTCCCTGTGCTCACTGTCACAAGGGAATTGGGTCATTTAGCCTAATCTCTCTCTGGGGATTAGGATATCTACTCCCTTGCTAAAGGGAATTCTGTCAAGGGGTAGGCTTTCAGTAAGGGACTGGACCTTCAATAGATCTATCTTGGGTTGTAATGATTTGTGTTTAAGTCCCACAAATTAAGGATTCCATAATGATGGACTCCCAGTTTTATCTAAACTTTGTATTTCCCCTAGTCTTGAGCATTGTTTTCCTTTCAGAATAATTGCTGACTATTGTACAGTAGGCACTTAGCAAATGATTCTTGAGTTGGAATGTGATCCTTGAGAGACCTCCTTGCTCCTCTTGCTGATCCCCTTTATCTTGATACCCACATATTTTAACAAGCAAGTCCTGACATCTTGAAGAAGAAGGTTGGAGTTAAGTCATATAAATCTCTCTCTCTCTCTCTCTCTCTCTCTCTCTCTCTCTCTCTCTCTCTCTCTCTCACACACACACACACACACACACACACACACACACACACACACACCTCAATGCCCCACTCCAATTCCAGTCTTTTGGTGCCTTTTTGATGTTTTAATGCAGAAAGGAGCTAGGTTTGGCTTGGGAGAGTGAATTAAGAGAGCAGAGTGAGGGGGCTGGGTGAAGGGAGATAGGAAAGAATTAGAGTGAGAAGAGCTGAATGAGGGGTACTAGGCAAAGAGAGTTAGGTGAGCAGGAATGGGTGAGAATGATTGAGTGAGCAAGGCTGAGCCAAGAGAACAGCTTGAATGAAGATGAGGAGGAGTTGGATGAAGAGGACTAGCAAGGGGGCTGGGTGAGGAGAACTAGATGAGAGGATGTGTGGTGAGATGGGATGGATGAAGAGACTGGCTTAAGGGAGACTAAATGAAGTGAGAAGGACCAGACAGGGTTAGTTAGGTGGATGATAGGAGGTGGGTGAAGTAATGAGAGGGGGGCTAGATTATGGGAAACAATGAGGATAGCTGCATGAGAAGGACTGAGTAAGGGGGAGCTTGGTGATCAGGATCTCTGTAATACCATCCACAGATGGTATGGGTGTTGGTTGTATTTCCTTTATGCTATAGTTAACTGGCCTGATTCATCTGTTATTTATCCTGGCATATAAGAGGAGCTGGATCATACTAACTAAGATAGTATAAAGTAGTCACCTGTAGGAGTCAGGGATGGAGATGAAGAGTGAATAAATCAGGGCAGGGCATTTAGAAGTTGTGTGAATAGGATCTTCTGGCCCCACCCTTCTTCCCTATCCCCTAGTAGAAGACTGGGGAGCCTGTAAATCATTTACAAATGTGGACCTGGCCAAAAGGCTTCTGGGAAATTCACAGATCACCAATCAGACATTCTGACTCAGGTTTCAGGACCTGTTCTCCTTTTGCATTATACTTAGAAGGTAACAAAAGCTGGGATATTGCTGGTTTTGTGGCAAGAATTGTTTCAATTCAATTTCAGATGTTCTCATTGGAAAATCAGCATTTCTGAAAAAAGCCAGGAGGGAGATTCAGCTTTGGCTAGGACAGATAGCAATGGCTACTATCCCTGGTCAAAGCACAAAGACCCAGAGGGAAGAATAATGAATCCTAAAGACCCAGAGGGAAGAACAGGGAATACTGGGAAAGCATTAGCCAGAGTGTGATTTAATTTTTTGGGCTAAGCAGGGCTTGAAGGAAGAGAAACCAAAGGTATGGACAGTAGCAAATACCTGAGATAAATAATCAAAAGTCCAGGAGTCATAGCTCAGACTTGAATGGGCACTTGGATAAGTCACTGATACACTCTAGCCTCAGTTTCCTCCTCTGTGCAATAAGGAGTTGGAAAATCTGGGTAAGAATATCTGGGGGCTCTGCCTGAGGCATCAGTGGGGGAAAGGAAAAGCAATGATTTTTCCCAACCCATGCACTGCCTCCTTTATATGGCACCAGCTATTGAAATGGCTAATTTCTTCACCTTCCTCACTTCTTCACCTGGATTCTGGACTCCCAAACACCACCCTTCTTCCCTTCCACAGTCCCAATGGGATCTTCAAGTAAACTTTTGTTGATGTCAGCTAGTCTGGGGACCCACGTCATTGAGGATGACTATGTTTAGGATTAGTACAGAATGAAGTGGGGGGTGGAGATCAACTTTGTATGCATTAGCTACCATGCAACTCAATAAACTCAATCTTGTCCTGCAGAATCCTTATCCTTCTCTGTTCTACCTTTTCACTGTCTTTTCCACCGCTATCACTACCACTATTACCACCACCATCATCTCCTCTTCCTCTTCCTTCTTTTCTTTCTCCTCCTCCTCCTTATTTTCCTTTTTCTCTTTCTTCTTCTCTATCTCCTTCTCTTCCTCCTCTTTCCTTTTTTCTTTTTTTCTTCATCTCCTCCTTCTCTCACCCTTTCCTGGAATTCTTTTCCTCCTCATCTTGCTTCCTGGCATCCTTCAAGTCTCTTCTTCTAGGAGAAGACTTTCCCAGATCCCTTAATGCTTATGCTTTCTTTGTGGTGATAATTTCCAATGAATCCTGTCTTTCTAGTAACTTCCCCAGGACACTGTGCTCTCCTTGAGGAGAAAAAGTTGGCATTCTTCTTGTCTATCCCCCACTGTCACTTTCAGACCTTCCTTCTGTCATCATCACTTAGTAACTACTCCACTTTGTACAGATACTGGTTGCTATGATCTATGCACCTCCAAGTCAAATCCCTTCCCACTCAGTAAGTTCAGCATGTTGCTTAGTTTCCTCCTCTACTCCAACCCCCAATCCCTTTGAATACCCCAGTCTTCCAGCTCTTGAACCACCTCAGCTCTTATGACCCCTGAGACTCTCTCAACTACAGAGGAATGATCATTTTTCAGATACATTTTACATACATACCCCCACCATCCCCAAATTAATTTGTCCTAGGTGCTGAAATTCCTAGAACATTGTAGGGGTTAAGACTTTTCTACCCTGACACTGAATGGGTCTATGCCTAAAAGGCTCATTGAAGAATTCATACTGGTCTCTCATCAGCCAAGATTCATCAGGAGAGTCTCAGGATGTGGACAAGGTGCTGGGAGTGAGACGAAGGACCCCAAAAGCTCCCCCAAACCTATGGATTCCAAGATTCCCAGTATTCAGTAAGGGAAATCAATCTGGTATAGATAATAAGGAAGCCATGACTTCCCTGGACATTCTTTTCTAAAACAAGATCCTGGATGTCAGACTGAAAAAGGTCACTTCCTTGGCTAGTGATGCAAGGTCCAGAGACAGTAGAATTGGATACCAAAGAGAAGGCTCCTGAATCCTGGGCCAGGAGTGGCTTGCCAGAAAATAAGGAAATGCTGGTTACTCTGCTGAGTACTAATCTCAATGCCAGAGTGAGCAGATGTCAGCCGGCCACAGCATGAGCAGCTTAGTTTGGCACATGAAGCATCAATGCCAGAGATAGTTTCAGACCCTGGACAGAGGGGAAGTACCTGCCAATCAGCCAAGAGACAACAAGGAGGCTCAAAGCCTAGGCTTCCATGAAAGGGATTAAATCATGTTGGGACTCCGTCCCCATCCCTGCTTTCCCCTTCAAAAGAAAGCTTTTGAGTTCAGAGGGGTACTCACTTGTGGGGGTATGCGTCGGAGACTTCAGACATAAAAGGTCCTCTGCTGTGCGTATAGAGAGGGTCTGCTAAAGTGAGGGGACATGAGCAGAGTGAGATCTGAACACTGGCGGGTGATGGACCTGGAGCCTGGTAGGTGATACTGGCCAAAAGGACAGTCAGTGCCATAGCTAGGGCAATGAAATATATATCAAAGCAGGTGGTTAAAACAGAACATCAATCAAAGGAGAGCATTTGATGTCTCCACCAGAGCTGGTTAGCTTTCCTCAAGCAGGCTGAATGAAGATCTTCCAAAATTGTACCTAATCATCTTCTACCCCCAAGCTCAGAAGAAGGAAAATGGAACCTCCCAATGGAATTAATCAGCAAGCATTTACTAACCATCTCCTAAATGGCAGGCTCTGTACCAAGCACTAAAGATATAAAAATGAAAGCAAAACAGAGCCTGCCCTCAAGAGCTTACATTCTTCAATGGGAGATAATATGCATATGTAAATGCATATAAAATAAATACAAGATAATTTTAGAGGAAGTATTAGCAGCTTGGAGAGATTAGGAATGGCCTCAGGTAGCAGATGATTTTTGAGCTGAGTTTTGAAGAAATCAGAGATTCTAAAATACAGAGAGAAGGAGGAGTACATCCCAGGTATATTATAAAGGTATATGCAAAGGCACAAAAATAAGGGGTGAAATTTTAAGTGGAATGAAGAGCAAAGTTGGTCTGGTTTATAGAGTTCATGAAGGGGAGTGATATTTAATAGATTGGACCCAGATTGTGAGAGTTTTAACTGTCAAATGGAAGAGGGACACATTTCTCTCTGAATGAGCCAAGCAGTGATTTCTATTAAGTGGTAGTGAGGTCACAAAAGTGACCTTTGTCAATTCAATATTGATAATATGAAACTAGGCAGACATAAAAATCGCTCCGAATTTTTTTTCTTTCTAGTGAGCCAGTTGTAGGTTTTAACTCAAATTATTTGGATAATTGTTTTAATTCTATGTTTCCTCTAAGACTATAGGGTAGAGAACTCTGGTGAGGTTTCTGCAGTGGTAAAATTGTTGATCAGTACACTGTTTGGCTTACCTGGATACCATAGAGACCCTCCTGAATGTCTTCACATTCAAGGAAATAGTCATTCAGCTAACTAGCATCTATTAAGTACCAGGCACTGTGCAAAATTTTGGTTATACAAAAAAGACAGTCTCTACTCTCAAGGAGGTCACACCTGATATAAGAGACTACAAGAAAACAGCTATATACAAACAAGACAAAGTAAATTAGCGATCAGCAGCAGAAAGAATGCATCAGAACCTTTTTACAAAAGATGAGATTTTATTTGAGACTTGAAGAAAGCCAGGGAAGCTATAAATCTAAAATTTAAGAGAAAAAGATTTCCATATATAGAAGACAGCCAATAAGAATATGGAGCAAGTAGGAGAGAATAAAATATAAGAAGAAAGGAAAGGTAAGAAGAGAACAGATTATGAACAACCTTGAATGCCAAAAAGAGAACTTTATATTTGATCTTGTAGGCAATGATTAGATCAACGCCAATCCTGGAGTTTATTGAATTTTAGGAAGATCAGTTTGACAACTAAATGGAGGATGAACTAAAGTGCGTAGAGATTTGAGGCAGGACAAGTAATCAACAGGCTATTCCAATACTCTAGGAGTGAGTTGAGAAGGGTTTGCTCAAGGATAATGGCAGTGTCACTGAGGGGGATGAGAAATTATGAAGATAGAAATGATAGGACTCGGCACTGATTGGTATAGGGAGAGAAAGAGAGAAACAGAGACCGAAAGATGGAGAGAGGGACAGAGACAGAGAGACAGAGATAGAAGGACATAGATATAAAAACAGAGTGAAATATCAGGGACGGCACAAGGATTCAGGGACTTTGAAAGGATGATGGTACCCTTGACAGAAATAGTGAATTTCGTACAGACTATTTATGGTCGATCTGTGGGTAAAGTTTTCTGAGCTCATATTCACATCATTCACAGAAGTACTGTACTTTGACCCCAACATCATGATGTCATTGGTCACATTTGTATATGAAGGACAACAATAATAGGGATATTAGGGAGAGAAAAGATAATTAACTCAGTTTTAGAAATGAGTTTAATAAATCTACAGAATGAGACAGTTAGGTGGCACAGTGGATAGCATACTAGCCTTGGAGTTAGGAGGATCTGAATTCAAATTTGACCTCAGACACCTGACATTTACTAGTTGTATGATCCTAAGTCACTTAACCCTGATTGCCTAGGGCAGGGGAGATTCTACAAAACCATCCAATTGAAAAATGGGCACGGAGAGAAATGTAACTGGAGTTTAAGAGAGAGGTTAAAATTAAACAAATAAATCTGAGAATCATCTGCATAGTGATGAATCCATGGAAGCTGATGAAAATGAGATAGTTGAAAGAAGGGAAGGGAAGGGAAGAAGGGGAAGAGAAGGAAAAGAAGGGAAGGGAAGGGAAGAAGGGAAAGAGAAGGAAAAGAAGGGAAGGAAGGGAAGGAAGAGAAGAGAAGGAAAAGAAAGGAAGGGAAGGGAAGGGAAAGGAAGGGAAAGAAAGGAAGGGAAGGGAAGGGAAGGGAAGGGAAAGGAAGGGAAGGGAAGGGAAGGGAAGGGAAAGGAAGGGACAAGAGATAAAAAAGAGAGGAGAGAATAGAAAAGAAAAGAAGAGAAATAAGAGAGAAAATATAGGACAGAAGAGAAGAGAAGATAGGACAAAAGAGGAGAGGAGAAGGGAAGTAGAGAGGAGAGAGAGGAAAGAAGAGGGAAGGAGAAGAGAAGGGAAGGGGAGAAAAGAGGAGAGGACTCAGGACAAAACTTTGGGCTATACTAATAGTTAACAAGCCTTACCTGGATAAACATTCAGTAAAGGAGACTGAGAAGGAGAAGTCATATAGCTAAGAGGAGAACCAGGAAAGAGTAAGGTCATGAAAAACTAAATAAAAGAAAGTATCTAGAATAAAGTGATCAACAGTGTCAAAGGCTTGAGAGAGGTAAAAAATGATGAGGTCTAAAAAAAGACCATTAGATTTGGCAACTGAGAGATCACTAGTAACTTTGGAGAGAGCAGTTTCAGTTGAATAATATGTTTGGAGACCAGACTGTAAAAAGTTAAGAAGAGATTGAAAGGAAAGGAAGTGAAGGTGTCAATTGTAGAAAGCTTTTTAAAGATATTTGTCCACAAAAGGGAAAAAAATAACTACTAAGCCAATAACTACTAAGGGTGGTTAGATGAAGAGTTTTGTGAGGATGGGGGAGCTGGAAATGTGTTGTAGACAGCAGGGAAACAACCAATAGACAGGAAGAGATTGAAAAATTAATGAGAATAGAAATGATAAGATCCCAATTTTCTCCTGATGTTTCTCTCTTGCTAAAGACGACAGGATGGGATGAGAAGACATGCACATAGAGGGCTCTGACTTGGCAAGGAACTGAGCCAACATATAAGGAATGCAGGAGAAAGTGGCAGAAAGCCTCTTAGTGATGTGACATGAAGTGGGGGTTGGGGAGGGAAGAAGGAAGTCCTAGCAAATGGCTTCTTTTTTTTGGTTAAATATAAGGTCAAGTTTTCAGGTGAGAAGGTTGGGGGGGCATGGTAGGAATGAAAAGTTTTAAAAAAGGAACTGTAGTGAATAGGATGGTGAATCACTTGGAGAGGGAGAGGAGCATAAAATGATTGCTTCATCATAGTGAAGGTCCAGCTAAGATTGTGTATCATAAATTTGTTGATAGACCCACTGGATGTAGTCTGACCAGGTATGTCGGTGTCCTGTACATAGCATAGAATCATAATCAACAGGAGTGGTGGAACTAGTAGTATCTTCCTGTGATCCCCATATTCAAGCTACTGCTGGTAACAAATGTACTCTGGACACCTACTAAAAGACATTTAAAAAGAGGCTTCTGATTGATCCCCTGGTTCCTGTTATTGGGGGAAGGGAGTGGAAGCTGGAGGTAAGGAAGAATTCATGCCAAAGAATATCAGTGACTGAGCCAGGAACAGCTGCCCACTCAGGAGTCTTAAAAGCTGTCAGAGTCTTCAGCTTTCTCTCTTTTTTTGAGTTCATGGGACCCTTCAAGGCTTTCCTCTGAATTCTACTGAGGAAAAAGAGATTCTTCTTCTCTTTTTAATTTTTTTATTATAGCTTTTTATTTTCAATACATATGCATGAATAATTTTTCAACCCTTGCAAAACCCTGTGTTCCAATTTTTCTCCCTACCCCCACCCCCTCCTCTAGATGGCTAGTAATCCAATATATGTTAAACATGATAGAAATATATACTAAATTCAATATATGCATACATATTTTTACAATTATCTTGCTGCACAAGAAAAGTCAAAACAGGAAAAAATGAAAAAGAAAATAAAATGCAAGCAAACAACAACAAAAAGAGTGAAAATGCTATGTTGTGAGCCACACTCAGTTCCTACACTCTGGGTGTTGATGGCTCCCTTCATCACAAGATTATTGGAAATGGTCTGAATCATCTCATTATTGAAGAGATCCATGTCCATCAGAATTGATCATTGTATAATCTTATTGTTGCCATGTACAATGATGTCCTGATTCTACTCATTTCACTCAGCTTTAGTTCATGTAAGTCTCTCCAGGCCTCTCTGAAATCATCCTGCTGGTCATTTCTTACTGAACAATAATATTCCATAATATTCACATACCATAATTTATTCAGCCATTTCTCAATTGACGGGCATCCACTCAGTTTCCAGTTTCTGGCCACTACAAAGAGAGCTGCCACAAACATTTTTGCACATACAGGCCCCTTTCCCTTCTTTTAAGATCTCTTTGGGATATAATTCTAATAGTAGCACTGCTGGGTCAAAGGGTATGCACAGTTTGATAACTCTTTGGGCATAGTTCCAAACTGCTCTCCAGAATAGTTGGATCCATTCACAATTCCACCAACAATGTACTAGTGTCCCAGTTTTCCCACATCCCCTCCAACATTTGCCATTATCTTTTCCTGTCATCTTAGCCAATCTAAGAGGTGTGTAGTGTGGTATCTCAGAGTTATCTTAATTTGCATCAATAGTGATTTAGAGCGCCTTCTCATATGATTAGAAATGGTTTCGATTTCTTCATCTGAGAATTGTCTATTCATATCCTTTAACCATTTATCAATTGGAGAATGGCTTGAATTCTTATAAATTTGAGTCAATTCTCTATATATTTTAGAAATGAGGCCTTTATCAAACCTTTAAATGTAAAAAATGTTTTTCCAGCTTTTTGCTTCCCTTTTAATCTTGTCTGCATTAGTTTTGTTTGTACAAAACCTTTTTAACTTAATATAGTCAAAATTATCTATTTGTTGTTCAATAACAAGTTTCAGGTCTTCTTTGGTCACAAATTTCTTCCTTCTCCCCAGATCTAAGAGGTAAACTACCCTATGTTCTTCTAATTTACTTATAATATCACTCTTTATGTCTAAATCATGAATCCATTTTGACCTCATTTTGGTATATGGTGTTCCACTCCTCCGTTTCTCCCCAGCAGTAACTATGTTGATTTTTCTTGGCAGTCACCAATCCTCACTAAGACACACTAACTTCATGCCATCACAAAGACTGAAGAATGAACTAATGGCCTCTGTCTAGAAATGCCCTTCAGCAAGGGGCCAGAAATGACTCGTCCATGGGGTTCATTTAGGTGTGGGCACAGCTCCATTACACAAAGAATCACAAAATCACAAAAATTACAAGTTGGAGAGGACCTAGGAAGCCGTGCATCTCAACTTGTATCAGAACAAGAGTTCTCTCTACATTATACCCCAAAATGGTGGTTAAGTATTTATATGAGGATCTTTATTAAGGGAGACCCTGCCAGTCTCAAAGCTGTCAAATGAGTTTGTATGTAGAATCCAACAGAGGCACAAGGTAAAGGAGAGGTCTGCAGGATAGGTAAGCCCTTGAATGGCAGCCTGGACCAGAAAGAAACCAGGTTTAAAGATCCTTAATGGAAAGAGATTGATCTTTGGGAGCCAGGAAGGGTCACCCTCCTCTATGGACCCTTGTGCCCATAACTTGCTAGGAAGCACTGTAAGATTCATCACCTTTACTCAGACCGCAGTGGCAATGCATCCAGGGTTTCAGAACAGAGGCCCTCATTAAGCACAACTCAGAATCAGGTTAGGCTATTTTCAGCTCCATCCATGTTTCCCAAGTCCTGCCATCAGATGAAAATCAGGGGGGAGAAAACACTTTTTTCGACCCCACTCCTCGGGAGTCCTTAGATGCCCCTGATAGGCTCTTTAGCTGCAGCAGTTAGAAGGCTGCTAACACCCAAAGTGGAAGGGCTCCCCGTGTTAACTTAACCTGATTGTAGCCACAGCCACCTAAGCCGGTTTTCTATATCAGGCTCTTTCCTTCTTCCTTGTGTGTATCTGGGCATAGGAGAACAATCTCATTAATGCAAACCAACAGGGCAGATGTAATCTCCCTGCTCAAACAGCAGGCTCACCAGCTCAGGCTCATGTCTCGTTACATAAACACTCTTTCCCACTCATCCATCCCCCTTTCTTTTCTGGCTCTCCTGCGCCATCATTGTAGTCTGGAACAAGCCTTTCTCCTCTCAGGAGCCTGACACAGACCCAGGGATTGGGAGAGGTCATTAAGTCAACTGCAATTGGGATTGTTTATAACAATCTTATCATCCCAGCCCACCCTCCCCAGCCATCCACCCACCCTTCCTTCTGCTGGCTGACCAGTCAATCAAATGATCTTTTCCAGAATGAATCAATGTCTCAACTCCGTATCTAATAACCAAACAGAAAGATTGAATCCAGTTCTTTGGGGGATTTGAAATTCTGAGCTCTAGATGAATTATGCTCACGGCAGAGAAGTGACTGTGTTGCTCCCAGACTGCTGGGTCTCAACGTAAGCCTCCACATCTTGACACATCTTTCAAATCAAGTTTCCATCAGTCAGAGATGGACAGTGTCTATAAATGCAACTGAGGACAGCAGAGAAAGTGACACTTTCTCATCTGTTGTTTGAAAAGCAGTTTTTCTAAATATCTTGACAGCTCTTATTGATAGCAAAATTGTTGTTCTCATCAACTTTGGAAGCCACTGACTCAATCCTCAGGAGCTGTGTCTCATCCCTATCCCCTGATCTCTTCTCATTGGAGGACTTTTCCCTGTCTGATAGGTACCAATAAAATGACTAATCCAGCTCTTTCAGCCAATGTATAAGGCCTGGGATACATGGAAAAGGTTTTGTTTTTGTTTTTGTTTTTAAGGAGAGAAAGAATTGCTGTAAAAATACGGACATTTTGGCAGGGGAATTATTTTCCATGGTCTGAGAGATCACATGGAAGAAGGGAGAGAGAGAGGAGATTTTTGTTGAGTAATTTTTCAGTCATTTCTAACTCTTCATGAACCCATTTGGGGTTTTCTTGGCAGAGATATTGGAGTGATTTGTTATTTCCTTCTCCAACTCATTTAAAGATGAAGAACTGAGGCAAACAGGGTTAAGTGACTTGTCAGTGTCTACAGCTAATGTGTCTGAAACTGGATTTTAACTCACGAAGTTAAATCTTCCTGATTCCAAGCCCAGTGTTCTATCTACTATACCACCTATCTGCCTATGTATGAGGAGATAGGTATCAAAATAAAGAGTACCCAGAAAAATCTCAATATACCCAATTCATAGACCTCCTCACATAGATCTGTAACTATCCCTAGCAAGGAGGAGTTAACTGTGTGCCCTCTGGAACTCAAACAAATCTCAACCAGAGATTCAGGGCTCTGTTTTTTGCCTCTCTTTGTATATAGTATAGTATATAGACACTGGTATATAGTACATATAGTATATGTAGTATAGTATATAGACACTGGTATATAGTAAGTGCCTAATAAATTCCTGTTAACTGATTGAAACATGGGAATCCCCTAAACTATGGATAGCTTTGAGTTCTCTATGTCCCCCCCAAAAAAACTTGCTTCAAAACTCTTGATTTTAAATCTATCTAGATGTTTTTTGAGTTTGTTTCCCTATTCAAAAAGACTGCTCTTGGTGGAGGGAGTCCATTCAAAACCACTCATAAGTAAATGGATCTTCTTTTTAATTATAATTTTATACTTTATTTGCCTTCTTCAAAATTGAAGCACTTTAGTTCTAGTTTCTGGATTTTGTCAATACTGATGATTATGCCATTCAAAATTCATCTTCCTTGACTGACAAGCTCCAATTCCTTTACTATGTCTTAGAATTATAGAATCTTGAAGATGGGAGGGATCTTGGAAGTCACCCAGACTAACCCTCTGCCATCCGTGCCCAGCTATAATCAACTATACAAGAAGCTCCTCTCCAAAAGAAAATATAAAATAATAATAAAAATATAGATATCTGTCTATCATGGAAATTTGCAGTGTGCCCCAATCATCAGGTCTAGCCTAGAGGAGATTTAGTCACCTATATTTGCAATAAATTTACTTCAATTCAGGCTTTCACTTAACATCACCATTCACTTGGTAACAGCTACCTATATTGTAAACATAATTCTCTAACATAGAAAGAACCCTACTTTCAAAATTAAATAGACCTGAATTCAAACCCCATCTCCAATCTTAATTACCCATGTGATTTTTGGAAAATCACAATCTCTCTGGGTCTCAGTTTCCTCAACTATAAAATTAATGGATTAGAGTAAAGGGTTCTTCCTCCCAGATCTAGATCTATGATAATTCCTATTTAGATAGCACATTGAGATTTACAAAGACTTACTTTAACAACAGTCTTATAATGAATGTATTATTATTCCCATGTCATAGATGAAGAAATAAAACTTAAAATTTAAATAATTTTAGATTATGTAATTTTTAAAATGTACATAAACACAATTGAGCCTCAAAAAAAATTTTTAATTCCAAAAGCAGAATTTTTTTCATTGAATCTTCTTATCCCTTGGAAAGACAAATTTTGGGGGCCTGCCTTGCTAATTCCAACCTACTTCAGTGAGGTCAGGCCTGCCCAAGAATTCCCCAGACTCTGAAAGGCATTCCAAAAGAAACCACAGGTAGCTAGATGGCACATGGTGCAAAGACCACTGGACTTAGAATCAAGAAGATTCATCTTCATGCATTCAAATTTAGACTCAGATACTTAATAGCTGTGGGACCCAGAGCAAGTCACTTAACCCTATTTGCCTCAGTTCCTTCATCTGAAAAAAGGAGATAGAGAAATAAAGGGCAAAGCATTCAAGTATCTTTGTTAGGAAGACCCCAAATGGCATCACAAAGAATCAGACATAATTGAAATGACTGAACAACAAAACACACTTATTAAGTAATGGCAACTGCCGATAGCCTGAGATCAATGTTCTTCACCTGAAGTTTATGAATTTCTTTTTAAAAATATTTTGATAACTGATTTTCAATATAATTGGTTCCATTTATAAGCCTATATATTGTATTTTATGCATCTAAAACAGTCCTCCAAATGCACAGGTTTCATCAGACTACCCAAGACGTGCCTAATAAAGTTAAGAACCCTTGGGACTCTAAGGTTTCACCCTGTCTATTTTCATTTCTTAACCTTTCCACCATGAGAGGAGGTTCATCCTAGCCATGCTACTCTGTTAAAATGATCAATTCCAAAGAGGAAGTAGCTATGTACTTGAATTTAACAGACTCCCAGCTGCTTATTGCCATTTGCTGTAAGGCTATAAAGAGGCTATAAAGAAATAGTCCAGGATACTTTCCTGATTCTGGTAATATTTGAATAGACATGCTCAGAAGCCAATCTCTTGCTATTTGGATGGAGTATATTAAGAACAGAATTTTAGTTTGTGGGAAATGAAGCAGTTGAGTTACAGAGTTGTGCCAAGGGAAGCAGTGCGATTCAAGTATGTAAAATTATGTTATAAGTGAGTGGTTGGGTGTGCTAGGTATAGGTTTCTATCAATTTTGGATTGTCCCTGGGTATGGTGTGGTGGGGGTGGGAAGTGAGATTCAAAGTTGTTTTGTAGAATAAACTTCAATTTATGGAGCATGGAGACTGAGAATTATGGCAGTGCATGGGAACAGGTTGAGACTAGAGATGCCAATGGATCAAGAACTTGGCGCATATTTAGCATCAGTGGGAATAAAAATGGGAGTAGACCTGTGACATCCAACATGGATGGGGTAGCTGTAGGTGCAACTCAAAAAAAATCCCAGAAGCATTCAGAGGAAGGACCAAGTTTAACTTATTTTGCAGTAAGACCCTGAGATTTCTAGGGCAATGTTCTTGTCTCAGATCTCAAGACTTGCAAATAAAAGTCATTTTGATAAGGGGTGTTTGCATCAAAATCCCCCCAGCCATCCAGAGAACAAGTTCCAATTCTTTGTCCTGTGCAGAACTGTAAAGGAAACAAGTTTGCCTCAGAGGGCTTCACCGGCCTCTCCAAAGCAATCCTCTGAATGAAATGAGCTGCCTTCACTCATTCAGTGATGTGAATCCCTAATAGAAGAGTGGAATCTCTGTCACCAGGGCTGCTGAATAATGGAGGCTTGCATGAGGGGTTGGGGGGAATCAGCTATTAACTAGACCTTGAAATCTGTTTTCCAAAAAAGGGCAGAGTTTGGATTTAGATGAAGGGTCCCCCCACACATATAAACTGGGTATCTAGAGAAATACAACTGCCCTGCTTGGGGGAAAACCCAGCTCAGCCCAACTACTGAGAATCGGAGTGATTTAACCTGTGTCAAGGACTACAATCAGCAAAATACCCTCATGATGGGGAGGAAGACCTACAGCTTAAAATCCATCATTGCTGGACATCCATGTGATTTCAGTACCTTTTAAGTACATGGACACTGTAGCCCCCAGAGACCTAGAACAGTAACGCATCTGCTTGCATTCATGAACAAACCCCCTTGGAGACTGTGGGGGAGTCAAAGATGATCAGTGAAGAACCATTCTCCTAGGCTATGTAGCCTGTGGTGACTGTGCCATGAAAAAATGATGCTTTTACTTCATTAAAGGCTCGTCACTCTTCCCCCGACAATGACTTGAAAAGAGCGATCCTTAGCAGAGCATAACTCCAAAGGGACATTTGGGGCATGAACAATCATGAACTGAACTTTCAGAGGATTGGGAGGGGAGGGTATAACCCTCCTCATTCATGTTAATCAGTTGGTGATTCACAATGGATTTGAAATGGAAAATTCTCTTTCCTGCTTGCAAGTTCCCTTTAGTCTTAGCCCATTCTGCAGAGGAGACAGTGTTGCCGTACTTGACCACTTCATGTCTGGCTTTGACCTGAGGGAATTCAGCATTCTGTCTGGGTTATTCCCCTGCTTCCAGACAAGATTGTCTGGAATTCCATGATCTCACTCCACCCTTAGAGTCTGATTTTGGTTCCCAGAGCTAAGTCATACTCTCAACCCTCCAAAGACTTCCTCCTCCTGTAGTAGGTTTCTCTCTATTTCAGAACCTTTGCTTATACTGGCTCCTTGACTAGAACATTTCTCTCCCCTTCTGCTTATCAATGGGCTATGTTAGAGCCAGCTCAAATTAGTTCCCCAGCTGATTATTATATTTTCAGTGTGAGCAGTTTTTCCTTAAAAATCAGCAAATATTATAAATCAGGGCTTGATTTATTGCTTTTTGATAGTCTAGATGTAAAAAAAAAAATGACAGAGAAAATGTAAATAATGCAGATTAAATTTAAAAGTGTGTCATTTTTCCCGCTTAGTTTGTTGTTGTTTAGTAGTTTTGATCATATCCAACTCTTCATGACTCCATAGGAGGTTTTCTTGGCAAAAATACTAGAAAGATTCGCCATTTTTTTCTCCAGCTCATTTTAAAGATGAGGAAACTGAGGCAGTCAGAGTTAAGTGACTTGTCCAGAATCATACAGCTTGTAAATGTCTGAAGTCAGATTTGAACTTTGAAAGAAGAATCTTCCCAACTCCAAGCGTGGCATTCTATTCACTGTGCCACCTAACTGTTCCCCCCTTTATCTTTAATACTGATCGTTAAATATCTGCATATCACTGTTAATCCTGCTCATCCTTCAAGACTTAGCTCAAGTGCCAGACTTTCCATGAAGCTTTCTTTGATTGATCAATGACACTGATTTCTTCATTTGCCAAATTCTTATTACACTTGCAGTCAGGAAATTTGGCTTTATGCAATAGACAAAGTACTGGAGTCAGGAGACCTAGGATTGAATTGTGACTTTGCCACCACCTGTGTAATGATGAATGACATTTGTCTTATTTATGTTATTGGATACTTTGCATAAAATGTTTTTCTCTGATTTTGTTCACCTTCGTTTTTCCCAAATGGATTATTTTTTATAAGAAATGATGAATATGATGAAGTTAAAGAAGCAGAGGAAAGTTTATAGGAACTGATTCAAAGTAGAGTCAAATGGAAAATGCCAGCCATACCCAGAGAAAGAACTGTTTGATTGTAGATCAAAGCATATAATTTTCACTTTTTGTTGTTTTTTCTTTTCCATGGTTTTCCCCTTTTTTTCTTGTTTTTCTTTCACAACATGAAAAATGTGAAAATATGCTTAACATGACTGTACATGTATAATTTATATCAGATTGCTTGTCATCTTGGGGAGGAGAGAGGGAGAAAAAATGAAAATCAAAATATTATAAAAGCAAATAAAAACTATTTTTTCATGTATTTGGAAAAATAAAATACATTAAGTGGGAAAAAATAAATACACAAACACTATAACATTATAAACTGGGGCAGTAATCCAACAATGCAATTTAATCTAAATGCTATGAAATTATGACAAGCTTGTCCCCAAAGAAGAGATACAGAATGTATCTCTTTTTGCAGAACTAGGAGATCTGTGGGTATGGAACCCAATGTCAAATTTTCAATGTTATCATTAGTTGTGATAGTCTATCTCCTTCTCTCTGGGAACAAGAAGGGGATGGTTATATTGGGAAGTATAGATGTTCTAAAAAACAAAAGCTATTAAGATTTTTTAATTTTTTAAAATTTGTCTCTCTACCTAAATTATCTCCTCCCTTGAAGAGAGGAGAGGTTTTTTAAATGTTTGTGTCCTTCACAGTGTCAAGTATGGCTCATTTTCAAAAACTAGTTGTTGCCCAATCAATTGCCTTCATTAAATAGAGTCAACTTTCCAATTCATAATCATATCCCTGGAGGAAGACATTATTGACCAAACTCAAGTTTTTCTTCTTCTGTGAAGCTTCCCCTGATAACACCATTTAGGAATAATTGCAACCCTACACTTTCCCTTTTTGCTTGACCCCTCCCATGTAATTGGCACATTCATTGCTTGTGTCATAATTATTTGTATCCTTTCCTTATCCTTTTACTAAAATAAAAATGAAACATTGTTCATCTTTGTATTGCATGGCAGATGTGGGACAAGTGGATAGAGCATTGGACCTGGAGTAAGGAAGCCCTGAGTTCAAATCATCCATTATATACTTACTAGTTATGTGATCCTAGACAAGTCACTTAAATTTCATCTGTCTCATTTTCCTCAATATGATATGGGGATAATAATATCACCTACCACAAATTTTTTTTGATGATGAAATGAGATATTTATAGAAAAAGTCTGACATTAGTATAGAGTCTGGCACGTGGTAGGTATTATATAATTGTTGTCATATAGTAGGGGCTATATAAATGTTCACTATCATTATTATTACATATTAGGTAGCTTTGTGGATAGACTGTTGGACTTGGAATTGAGAAGACCTACGTTTGGATACTTCCTTCGATTTGGAATGTGATCTCTGACAAGATTCCTCAATGTTCTCAGCTTCCATTTCCTCATCATTAAAATGGGGGTGATAATAACACTTACATCAAAGGGTGCCAGTAGTAACAAAATGAAAAGGTTTTGCCAACCTAGAAGTGTTACATAAATGCTTTTAATATGTTTTGAATTAAAGTGATTAATGTCTAACTATCCAGTGGAAGTCCTTCCTAGGACCTACAGCCTATATCTATCATGGCTACATAATACTATCTTATTTAGCACTTGTCTCGGAGAATCATTGAATTTTTGAGCTAAAAAAAACATCCTTCATACCCGATCTCCCTAGCCAAAAGTGATCTCTGTCTATCTGTCTGTCTGTCTCTCTCTCTCTCTCTCTCTTTCTCTCTCTCTCTCTCTCTCTGTCTCTGTCTCTCTCTCTCTCTCTCTCTTTCTCTGTCTCTGTCTCTCTCTCTGTCTCTCTCTCTCTCTTTTTCTCTCTCTCTTTCTCTGTCTCTGTCTTTCTCTCTGTCTCTGTCTCTCTGTCTCTCTCTCTTTCTCTGTCTGTCTGTCTCTCTCTCTCTTTCTTTCTCTCTCTCTCTCTCTCTTTCTCTCTCTCCCTCTGTCTCTGTCTCTCTCTCTTTCTCTTTGTCTCTCTGTCTCTCTTTGTCTCTGTCTCCCTTTGTTTCTCTCTGTGTGTCTCTCTCACTTTCTGTCTGTCTGTCTGTCTGTCTCTCCTTGTAGCTTTTCTACCTCTTTCCCAATTTCTTTCTCTTATCTTAATTAAGTTCTTTGAATTACAATTCTTTCTTTCTTAGTAGACTGTAAGCTTCTTAAGGGAAGAAATTACATTTTCTCTTTTGCCTCCCCAAGGAGTACTGGGTCTTGTACCTACTAGGCATTTAAGAAATGTTGTTTTATGCTGAAACCCATCTTACTTAACCTGAAACTGTACATTTGGGGAAACCGAGGCCTGGAGAAGTCAGACACAGAATGAGTTAAGAGGAGAGCTGGTGTGGACCCCCTTGATTCATAAGCCTACAAGCTTTGTTCGTTCCACTACTAAAGAGGGATGCAGAAATCTTGGAAGAAGTTCAAAGGAGTCACAGACATGATTAAGAGGTTGGAAAGGAAAACTAAAGACTCCAGGTTATTCTCCCTGCAGGAGGAATGTGTATAGATTAATCCTACCATGGTACCTCAGGATTCATCTTCCCAGCTTGACTTTCAATGTGCTCCTGCTCCCTCATCTTTAGAATATTTGTATTGTGTCTAAACTCCCTGGGCTTGCCAAAAGACACTTCCTTTGGAAATAGGAAGTGTTTTGTACTTTATTCTCCTTCCTTTTTGCCTTTATCACTTTCTCTGTCTTCCTTCCTCCCTCTTTCCTTCTTGCCCTTTATAACACCTTGTCCCTTCTCCAAGTTTCACTGCCTAGAGACTTCTTCCCCTTCTCCTTTTGATTCCTCCCTCTCCTTTCTTTTTTTTTACTTATTCCTTCCCTTCTTCCTTCCTCCCTCCTTCCTATCCTTAAAACTCTATCTCCTGCCTGTATACATTTATAAGATTGTACCCCATGCCTGCAAAATACAACCTTCTTAACTCAGCCTCTTAGAAATCTTAGTGTCTCTCCAGGATCAATTCAGGCATCAAATCCTCCATGGAAGCATTTCTGACATCTATTGCCAGTTTTTAGCATTCTCTTCCTTCCCAACTTGCCTTGTATTTACATATATATATATATGTACTCCCAGAAAAATGTAAGTTCTTTGAGAGTAGGGATTGTTTAATTTTATCTTTGTATTTCCAGTACCTAACAAAGTGCCTCAAACATAGATATTATGCAAGAATTTCATTGAATTCTTTCTTTTCTTTATTCCCTCTTTCTTTTCTTTTTTATTGCTTTTCTTCCTTCCTTTTTCTTTCTTTTTTCCTTCCTTTCTGCTTTCCTTCTTCTATTCCTTCCTTGTTTCTTGTTTTATAACCTTCTTTTTTCCTTCTACTTCCCTTCCTTCTTTTCTTCTTTCTTTCCTCTCTTCTTCTATTTTTTCCTATCTCATTTGTTGTCACAGTTGTTCACTCATTTCAATTAGGTTTGATTCTTTAGGACTCCATTTAGTGTTTTCTTGGCAAAGATATTGGAATGGTTCACCATGTCCTCACTCCTCCAGTTTATTTTATAGATGAGGAAACTGAGGCAAACAGGATAGAAGGACTTGCACATGGTCACACACCTAATATGTTTCTGAAACCACATTTGAACTCAAGAAGATGAGTCTTCCTGACTCCAGGTCCAACACTCGAATAGAGAACCACCCTTCTGCTGCACAATATACAATAAAGACACTAAATGAAATGGAGATCAACCCATGTTCCAGTCACTGCCCCTTCTGCTCCCAATAGCATCCATCATGTTTGCATTTAACCAGGACTAAGAGTCCCCTTTGGTCACCCGCTAGTTCATGTGACTAATATCATGTCCTGGGAAATGACAGTGAAGTTTCCAAGAAAGATGTCACACACCCCCATCCACTGTCATTTTGCCCCCACTTGGCCCCTGGCAGGGCAGTCACAGGTGATGGCCCAGGAGCTGTTTGGGACTGACTGCCACATATCTCTCTGACGCCCAAAGCAAGAGTAAGAAGTATAAGAGAAACACTTTGTAAAAAGAGAGTGTCCTAGCACAAGAAGCATTCATGCATGAAGGGATGAGCTGTGTTCCTGTCTCACAAAATAAGAGAAAGATGACAGCAGCACAGAAGGGATGAAAGCATGTCAACTCCAGAGATATGGGTTCCTCTCCCCAGCCAAAAAAGGAATAAAGCCTGTTAGCCTTGAACAGGAAGCAATTTCTGTTCCCAGAGGAAAATTAATTTGCTCTCCATGTCAACTGGTTTCATCCAGCCTCTGTTTTCCCATCTGTAAAATGAGCAATTTGAATAAAATGCTTCCCAAGGCCTCTTCTCATGTCTTAGAGTAAAAAGATTACTAAACTTGGAATCACAAAAATTCTATTAGAATGCCATCTGTGCACCTTAGAATCTGTGACCTGGGGCAGGTGTCTCCATCTCCCTGTGCCTCATCCTCTTTATTTGTAAAATAAGAAATTTGGACTTGACCTCTCAGGTCTTTTCTAGCTTCAGATCACTTTGGAAACCTCCAAGTAGCATCCTTAGCTCTGGGTTATCCGGATTAATTCTACTACCTTTCTCTCTCTTAATTATTTCTTATTTATCCTCTATATAGCAGGTTTGTATATATTTGTTTGTCTTTTCCATTAGATTGATTGCTCCTTGAGACCAAGGACTGTCCTTTACCTCTTTTTTGTGTTCCTGGTGCTTAAAAAAGTGGCCACCACATAGTAGGCTCTTAATAAATATTTATTTACTGACTGACTAAAATCTCTTCCAGCTGTGACATCTTGGTTCTAAGGACTCTTTTGGCACTAGCTTGCTGTTGTCTTATGAGATATCCCACTTCTAATATTTTGTGATTCATCTTTTTATTTCTGACACTGAATTTTGAATTTGTTTCTGTTTAACCCAACACATCTGAAGCCCTATTATGTGTCTGATTTAATAGCAAGCTAGACTGGGGAGCATACCAGAAAAGGGAAAGACATATTCTCAGCTCTTAAGGAGCTCCCAACCCTCCTGGGAAGAAGATATTGGAAAAAACCTGTGATTTCATAAGTGTGGGGCCTCCCTTCACAGATGCAGATTATAACCCTGTCATGCTTTAATATCATTTTCATGAGTTGTTGTAGCAAAAAATAAAAAATCTGTCCCCTGGTGTCCAACTCTCTGGCAGTGAGCCTCTCCACGCTTAGGTAAGCTGGTCCTTGGAAGACTGTAGCACATAATCCATCACTTAGGCTGTATTCAAAGTTTTTTCTAGCTTGATCACACCTGCCAGTGTTTCTACTCCATTGGCAGAGATTTTGAGTACCCAGGGTCACCTCCATGCCTCGATGGGGCATGAAAGGAAGACTGAAAAGGAGAGAAGAAAAGGTAATTAGAGAATAATACAGAGATTTAAGAATAGGGCTCCCCAAATAATGCATCATGAAGGCTAACCTTGTTAACCATGCATTCAGCAGCTCCACCCCTACTCTTCACTCACTCATCACCCCCGTGACTGGCCAGTGGGCATTTCCAGAAGGGAGATGCTTAGAAGTTGTTATCCTTCCCATTCTTTCATCCAATCAGCTCCAGTCTGCTGTTGCAGTACTCCAAAGGTTAACCTTTAGAACAGATGGGGTCTTCCTGCAACAGTCGCTTTGAAATAGCCAAAGGAATAGGGCCAGGTAAAGAGCCATTGGCAAGCTACATGCCTAGCTGTCAGGGTGTAGAATGCCAAGATCACGGTAGGGTTCAGAGATGGTCACAGCTTAGCTAGCCAGAAATTAACTGACTTAGATACTGAAAGAAGGTGTCAGGTCAACAATCCCAGAAAGAGCCTACCATTCTCTAACCTTTAGACCAGTATTTCTAGCTATCTGTACACTATCTTTCCATTAATGTCCCCTCAGGATTTCTAACTTAACATATCTAAAATCATATTTTTTCTCTCTACCAGCTCCTTCTCTGATTTCATAATTTTGTCTGATTTTGTTGATGTTCAGTCAAGTCCAATTCCTCGTGACCCTAAAAAAAAGTTTTTTTGGGCAGGTACTGGAGTGCTTCATCATTTTCTTTTCCAGCTTATTTTACAGATGAAGAAATTAAGGCAAAGATGAATAAGTGACTTGCTAAGGATCACACAGCTAGTAAGTGTCTGAGGCAAGATTTGAACTCATGAAAAGGAGTCTTTTTGACTCCAGGCTTGGTCTTCTATTCACTGTGTCACCTAGATGCCCTAATTTTGTTTGGACCGCTATCCAGTTCACTATCTAATTCACAATCCAATCTAAGTCTCCCATGTTTATAACCTCAAGGTTATCTTTGATGATTCTCTTTCTCTTATTCCATATATGCAATCAGTTGCCAAGTTATTGAACCACAAAACTTTAATCTGATAAATTCCTCCTCCATAGGAAATATCTCTTCAATCCATCCCCATATTTCTAGTCTCTCTGCCACCATCTTAACACAGAGCAGTATTACTCCTACCTGGGTAATTACAATGGCATCTTTATGTGTCTTTTGTGCCTCTGCCAAAGTAATACTCCTTATGTTCAGATCTAGTCAATGTCATCTACTCTGATTAAAAAAATTCAGACTCCTTATTTTCTCCTAATCAAAATTCAAAGCCCTCAGCCTGGTATTCAAGACCCTTCTAAATGTCACCTTACTTTCCATTTTTGGATTCCATTTTTGTAAAATGAAGGGGCTAAACTGAATGAGTTTTACTCTCTGATCTATTTTTCTGAATGTTTGTATATGGTGATTTTCTCTTTCTAGACAGTAAGCTCCATGAGAGCAGGACAGAGCCTCATCATTATCTCACCACCACAGGAAGAGATAGCTAAGGGCTGCACTTGTGATTTTGTTGGTGGAGGGAGCCCTCTAATGAGGATGCTCTCTACCAGCACAGGTGGCAAATTCCCTATAGGTCAGTCTTAAGAGAATAGAGCCTAGGGTAGTAAGAGATTAAGTGACTTGCCTAGGTTCACATATCTAAGTATGTTTCAGACAGGATTTGAATTCAGTTCAAATGGCTTTGAGGCTTATTCTCTAGCCACTATATTATGGAATTTTAACATATAGTTACTTAATTAAATTGAAGGGAGCACTGAAAATGGGATAGATCAAAGATGACTTAGGGTCTCTTGTTAGAAAACATATACAAATGGTGGAAAGAGACTCTAAAATCAATCAATAATTAAGAGAGATAATGTGAGAATTAATAAGAACTAAAGTGCAAGTCAAGGTCCCAAAACCTGGGCATTTGAGTTAGGTCTCAAGAGTAGAACAAAAGAGCACAGAATAGTGTGTAGATTACATTTATAAAGATAGGTCTGACTTCACAGAATTACACAGTTGGAGATGGCCTTACATGCCAAGATGCCTGCTTTCATATAGATAAAAATATTTATAGCAGCTCTTTTTATGGTGGCAGAGAACTGAAAATTAAATGAGTGCCCATCTGTTGAGGAATGGCTGACCAAATTATGGTATTTTAATGTAATGGAATATTATTGCACCATAGCAAAGGATGAAAAGGGAAGTTTCAGAGATCTGGGAAGGCTAGAAGTAAGGTCAAGCAAAAGACCTGGAATCCTGAAAACTTGAGTTCAAATCTCACTCTAGCTACTGCCTGGCTATGCAACCTGGCAAGTCTCTGAACTTCTGTCTGCCTCAGTTTTCTTAAGTTGTAAAATAGAAATAACAATAGTATATACCTCTTAGGTAGATTTTCAATTTCAAATGAGATAATATTTTTAAAGCCCTTTGTAAAACATATGATGTTACATAAATGGAAACTATTATACTTATGAAGATCTTTATGAACTGATACATGATAAAAATGAGCAAAACCAGAACAATGAATATAATCGCAAAAGTATAAAAGGCAAACAGCACTTTGGAAAGATTTAGGAACTCAGTCAACAATCCTCTATTCCAGAAAACAAGGGATGAAGTGTGCCACCCACTGCCTAACAGGAATGGATTCATAGAGCTTATTGAAACATCGATTTTTTTTGAACATGGTTGATGCAGGAATTTGTCTTGTTGGATTGTATATTTGTTGGAAGAGTTTCATTTTTTTCAGTGGGAGAGGAGACATTGAAAAGAGAAATAATTAATTCTTGTTCATTTAAAATAATACTCAATTTTTTAAAATCATCCAGCCTTCCCTAGAAGCCCATGAGTAAGGAAAGACTCATTGTGACCTGGAACAACTCAATCTATTTTTAAGACAGTTATCAGTGTTGAATTTTTCTTCACAACGCCCATAAAGCTGCCTTCCTACAAACTTTCACTCATAATTCTTAACCCCCTGAGGCTACAATGAGAACAAGTTTAAATCTCCCCCCTTCTACATGTTAGTCTTTCAGTTATCATTCCCTATCTTCTTCCCCACCCACTCTTCTAAAAAAGAAACATGCCCAGTTCCCTCAGTTAATCTTTATATGTCATGCAGATTAAAGTAACTTTGAGGTTTTGTCTCTACTTTACAAATTAGCAAAGATGATAAAAGATGGGAAGAATCAAAGTTGGAGGTGTTGTGGGAAAATAGGTGTCCTGTGATGTTCTTGGAGCTATGAATCATTCTGGAAAACGAATAATGATTATGTGAGAAAAGTCACTAATTTTCCATACCTTATTATTGGAAATCCCACTAGTTGAGTGTACCCCCAAGAAGTCCAAAGACAAAGAGTAAGATACCATAAATATAAAATATATGAAGTAGAAATTTTTGTGATTAAAAAAAACTCTTCTCCACATTCAGTGATGCAGACAAACTGGCCTTCTCTATTCCTTTTTTTAAACTTATTTTCAAAACATATGCACAGATAATTTTTCAACATTGACCCTTGCATAGCCTTGTGTTTCAGATTTTCTCCTCTTTTCCTCCACCCCCTTCACTAGATAGCAAGCAATCCGATATATGTTAAACATGTTGAAATATATCTTAAATCCAATATACGTATACATATTTATACAATTCTCTTGCTGCACAAGAAAAATCAGCTCAAAAAAGGAAAGAAAATGAGTAAGAAAGCAAAATGCAAGCAAACAACAACAAAAAGAGTGAGAATGTTATGTTACGTTCCACACTCAGTTCCCACAATCCTCTCTCTGGGTGTAGATGTCTCTCTTCATCACAATCACTGGAACTGGTTTGAATCATCTCACTGTTGAAGAGAGCCATGTCCATTAGTATTAATTGTCATGTAATCTTGTTGTTGCTATGTACAATGATCTCCCAGTTCTGCTCATTTCACTTTCTCAGTTCATGTAAGTCTCTCCAGGCCTCTTTGAAATCATCCTGCTGATAGTTTCTTACAGAACAATAATATTCCATAACATTCATATACCATAACTTATTCAGCCATTCTCCAACTAATAGAAACTCTCGGTTTCCAGTTTCTAGCCACTATAAACAGGGCCACCCCAAACATTTTTGCACATTTGGGTCCCTTTCTCTCCTTTAAGATCTCTCTGGGATATAAGCCCAGTAGTAACACTGCTGGATCAAAGGTTACACACAGTTTGAGAACTTTGGGGAAATAGTTCCAAATTGCTCTCCAGAATAGCTGGATCCAATCACAGTTCCACCAATAATGTACCAGTTTTCCCACATCCCCTCCAATATTTGTCATTATCTTTTCTTGTCATCTTAGCCAATCTGAGAGGTATGTAGTAGTATCTCAGAGTTGTCTTAATTTGCATTTCTCTGATCAATAGTGATTTAGAGCACCTTTTCATTTGACTAGAAATGGTTTCAATGTCTTCATCTGAAAATTGTCTATTCATATTCTTTGACCATTTATCAATTGGAGAATGGCTTGAATTCTTATAAATTTGGGTCAATTATATATTTTAGAAATGAAGGCCTTCTCTATTCCTCACATTCAGCATTACGTGTCTTTTCTCCAGGTTCATACCTTTTCATTGCCCATTCTTCATTCCTGGAACGCATTTCTTCTTCACCTCTACTCCACAGAATCCATCTCTTTTTCCAAGATATATATCAAGTATTACCTTCTACATGGAGCCATTTTTGATCCTCCATTCCACCCTTACTGCTAGATGGTACAATGGGTAAAGTTCTTGGCCTCTATGCAGAAAACAGTGTTGTTGTGAGAATCAAATAAAGTAATATTTGTAAAGTGCTTAGCACAGTGCCAGGCTTATAGATCAATGTTTATTGATTGATTGGTCAATTAAGAGAAGAAGCTAATCATGGGTAGTAGCCATATAAGTGGAGGGAAGAGCATAGAAGAAGAAAACTATGTAAATTTGACAAGACAGAGAAAGAGGGGTTTCAAGGTTAGGTGATAGTCCACATCCATGAGTTTTATAGAAATTTTCCTAGAAAAATGAAAGTCTTATAAAAATCAATTTTTCCCTTCCTCAGGAAGTCAAAAAAGGCTCCAAGAGTATATTATCTTTCTTCTGGTGGGGTGAGGGGGGGGTAGTTTCCTCCCTGATCAATCTCCCTTTGGGGCATAAGGCATTAAATCCAGTGGGGATTTGCACTAAAGGTATGCGAGGAGTCTGTCTGATGAGTAGGTCAGAAGTCATGTTTTCCTATGTTATTTTGCTGACTCTCTGGCATCCCGTTAATGCTAGCCATGAACTCCAGAACAGGAAGGGCTCATCATGAGGCAAATGATATTCAAGATATTGATTTATCACTTGAAATTATTTCTTGTACCACAAAAGCCTGGATGAAGGATCCATAAAATAAGTATGACAAACAGGCAGAGGAGATATAAAACACTCAAAGCGAGAAAGGGGCAAAGGAAAGACACTTGGATTTCTAAGACTTAATTCTGACTTCTGGCTTGGATCCCATCCAGATTCACCCTGGCTTAGAGAAAGAACACAAAGAAGTCATTCCTGCAGAGAGCAAATGTGAACCTCTTTGCTTAAGAATCCCCTTCCTGAGGTCCATTGTAGACCACCTTTCTTCCTATCAACTCTTCCCAATCAGATTATTGTTTTTCCTCTAGTGGGAAAATTTTTGCTGGTGATACCAAAAAACAGTTTCCAGACACAGTAATACTAGGCATAGGTTATAGCAAGACACAAGAAATAATATTTGCAAAAGGTGTGCCTTTTATCAAGGGAAAGAATATGTACATATAGAAGAAACAGAATAAATGTGAATTGAATACACATACACACATTGCAAAACAGTTAAATGCAAGGAATAGAAGAAATAACTAGGAGGGCAGGAAATGAGAATCAAGAAAGGGGTATAGGAAGTGCTTGCATTAGGAAGGGAAGGATTTATGAGGTAGATCTGAGGAGAGGAATACATGCCAAGTGTGGAGGACAGTCATTGCAAAGACATGGAAATGAGAGGAGAAACCCATGCATAGGAACAGAGCCAGTGTAACTAAAAAGTAGAAAGTGTGACTAGCTTAGGGGATCTGGAATTCCCTTTAATTGCTTCATCTGGCATTTAGTCATGAGAATAAGCCAGCAGCCAATGGAAAGAGGCAGTCTAGGTTGAGGAGCCAAGAGACCTGGAGAAAAAGAATGGAAGTCTTGTATTCAAAATCCATCTCAGGCACCAACAAGCAGTTTGAGCATGGGAAAATCACTTAAGTTCTCGGGTCCTTAGCATCCTATCCTCAGCAGTAAAACCAGGATGATAATATCCAAAGGCTCAAAAGAATAATGCCTCATCAACCTTAATGCACCATAGGAATATCTGCTATGATTAAGCCAGCTGTGATGCTAACCAGCAAGGTGACCCTAAGCAAATCTTTTCTGCTTCCCTGGGGCTCTGTTTACTCCTTTGTGAAAAGAGGGGGCTCACTAAACAGTCTCTAAGGACCCTTCTAGCCTTCTGACATTCTTTGTAATTCTCTGTAAGTCCTGCAGGGGTTACCTATTTAGGAGAACTTAACCAGAGACTCCAGCATTTGGGAGAAATTCATTTGCAGAGAGGGAGGGAAGAGTAATGTGCCCTAGGGTGGTGTAGTTATTTGAGGAATTGGGGCAGCTTGTTTCATAGCAATAAGGAAAGGTATCTAGGAAAGGGGAGAGGAAGGAGGAAGAGGGGAGGGAGGGAAGGAAGAAATGAGGGAGAAAGGGAGGGAGAGAGGAAGCAAAGAAGGGAGGAAGGAAGGAAGAGAGGGAGGAAAAAGCATTTATTATGTGCCCACTCACTATTCTAAGCACTGGTGATACAAATGACAAAGTGAAACCATTCCTGACCTCAAAGAGTTTATAGTCTAATAGAGAGTAGCAACACCTAAAGGAGAATGGTGGTCAAGAAAGGAAGTTTTAGTCTGGGAAGTCATAAAAATGGTGAGTTAATCCATAGGTGATTAATCACCACACCCTTTGTAGGATCAATGGTAATACTGATTTTATTATTGGGTCCAGAACAAGAGCATAAAATCATGAGGAAGTAACCTTAGAAACCATCTAATCCAAGTCCCTTCTTTCACACATCAAGAAGGTAAGGCTCAGGGGGAACAAGTGATTTGTCCAAAGTGATAGAATTAAGAAGTGTCTGAGACAGAATCTAAACTTAGAGCTTTCTAATTTCATGTCCAATATTAATCCAGTGTGTTACCTGGCTGTAGATGACATGATTTCCAGATACAACATGGGATGCATGGGATGTCAATCATGATTAGTTACATAAAGTGGGCTAGGTGAATTTATATATATATGCACATATTCATTCTCTAATCTAGGCAAATCAGCTCCATGGTTGGAGTTCTAAATCTGAAGGAATTAGCTCCCCCAGGACTGGGGGCATGATTTCTGGAGGTTGAGTCCAGGGAGTGATTATACCAAGTGGAGAGAAATGGGGTAATATTGGGATAGATGGCATAATGGACAAGATAAACAGCTAGATGGGATGTAAAATGTGGTCTGCTCTGGAATTGGCTAAATATTGTGTTCCATAGGAATGAAACCTGGTAACCTGGATGGTCAAGAACCAAGGGTGACATAACTGGCAGACTGGAGTACCACTGTGGGTAGAAAGCCTTCATCATCCTCTGCAAGTCAAATACCCTAGGCGACCTAGAGCAAAGCCTGGGATGCCACAGCTTCCCTATGACTTTGTTACTCAGTAAAGTCCTCAACTGCTACCAGGATCTGAATTGCTTCTATGCGAGGGGAAGGTGGAGTCTTAGCTGAAAGTAAATGGTGCCAAAGGAGCCTGCAGCAGCCAGTCTCAGGCCCTATGAGAGAAAGAAATGACACACTTTGTATGTGTTTATGTGTTGCTGTATGTGTTTGTAAGAAAGAGACAGAGTTAGTCAGAGACAGACAGACAGAGAGAGAGAGAGAGAGAGAGAGAGAGAGAGAGAGAGAGAGAGAGAGAGAGAGAGAAAGAGACTGCTGTGTATGTGGGAAAGCGTCTGCCTCCCTCTCTGATCTCAACCATTCTACTGGCAGTCCTGTGGTGATCTCTTCTTCATCATCACTCACCAGGCGGGGAAGACCTTCGGGACAGACTGTCAGCATTCATAACAGACCCCATGTATCTCCCGTGCACCAATATGAGGAGTGATAATGATATGGTAAGCTAACATAATTCTATAATTATTGTAATTACCATGATGATGCGATGATAATCTCTCCTGGGTTTACCTTTAAGAAAAGGATGAAATAAATCCAGATGTGGGTTATCTCAGCAGTTTCTCAGGGTGTTGTTTAAAAAGCAATAAGCCATTTCCACAATCCTACTGGGAAGAGGAGAAAGTGGAGAGGGACCATGAGGTTTTCTAACCACTCCATCAATCAACAGGCATTAATTAATCCCCTTCTTGGTTCTCATCCCTGAGCTGGGGGCTGTACCAAACTTTAGCCTCCTCAGTTAGCCTCAGTGACAGAAGGGATTGGATCAATCCATCATTTAAGAAACTTTTATTAAGTTTACTATGTGCCAGGTGCTATTCTGAGGACCCAAAGACAAAATAAAAAATAGTCTCTCCCCTCAGAGAGGATACATACAATCAGTGATCACAAGATTTCCATATAAAAGTATACAGAGCATAAATACAGGGAAGTCAGTGAGAAAGGATCCTAGTAATTGGGGGATAAAGAAAGACTTCCTGAAGGTCAATAGGTCAGTCAGCCAATGCTAAGTCCTAGACACTAGTGCTAAGTGCTAGGGGGTGCAAAGAAAGATAAAAAGATTGTACCTAATCTCAAGGAGCTTATATTCTAACAGAAGAGACAATATAAAAGCATTTATGTATGCACAGGATAGATAGACACATAGACAAACAGAAACAGATAGACAAGACAGAGAGACACAGAGACAGACACACAGAGAGACAGAGAGAGAAACACACTAAGAGAAACAGAGAGAGAGGATGAGGGACAAAAAGATGGAAGGAGGGTGGGAGGGAAGGAAAAAAAGAGAGGGGAGAGAACCTTGTAGAAGGTGGTGTTATAGCTGAATTTTGAAGATAATTCTATGACGTAGAGGTGAAAAGAGGTACATTTCAAGATGGCGGATGGATGGCCAGTTGAAAGGAAGAGAAATGAAAAGTTGGTTGCCTTAGGTGAGGAATCTTGTAATATTTTGGGGAAAACCTTTAACGATTCAGGGAAATGTACACTCGGTTTGAAACCAGATGATCTGAATTTGGATCCCTTCTCTGTTGTTTACTTTTAGGAAGACTTAGACAAGCCATTTGCTATATACCAGATCTTTTTCAGAGCTAGACAAAGATGGCTAAGACATAGATTACAGAATCACAGAATTTGAAAGTTGGAAGGAACTTCAACAATCTTCTAGTCGAATTAATCTACTCAGGAAAGGAATTCCCATTATAACATACACAACAGTTCATGTTTCAGACTCTTCTTGAAGACCTTCAAGGAGGGAGCTCCTGATCTCAAGAAGCACACAATCCAGGAGGGGAGAAGAGACATATACCCTGGAGGAGAGAACAAACAGCAAATATCAGAGATACAGAGGGTCAATCTCATAAAATCTTAGAGGAAGAAAAGCTTAGGCTAGGCCTTGAATGAAGAGAAAGATTAAAAATCAAGTTGAATTTCTCTTTTTTTAATTTTCAAAAAATGGAGTTTATTGATATTTTGTTTTTATATAATCTATATTTTCCCATGCCCTTCCCAGAAAGCCATCCATTTTAACAAAATAATTTTTAAAGAAAAAGAAAGAGGAAAAAAAATCAGCAACACATTTTTAAAAATCTAATATTTTGTAATATGTTCTATATTAATAGACCTCTGCTTCTACAAAAGTGGATGGGATTCTTTTTATTTCTATTCTTTTGGACAAAATATATGAATTTCTGATGAAAGTTGATTTGTCCAGAGGATTTCTGAACAATGTGTGTTTGTAAATTAGTTTTAGCCTGTCCACTGATGGCAATACTAATCTCCATATCTAACATTTATGTAGAGTTTACTATGTGCTAAACACTTTATATTGAATTTATCTCATTTGATCCTTATAATAACTCTGGAAGGTAAAGGCTGTTATTATCCTCATTTTATAGATAAGGAAACTGAGGCAGGCAGAAATTAAATGGTTTTCCCTGAGTTACACAGCTAGTAAGCATCATTCCTGACTCCAAGTTCAATGCTCTAGCTATGTCCCAATCACCCAGGCTCCAAACCTCAGACTCTCTTTTGACATTTCCCTCTTGCACACCACCATCATCCATATCCAATAGGTCATACAGGAAGACTCTGCATTGTGTTCCCTCCCCTTCATTTTCACTGGCATCACCTTAGCTCATGTCTTCATCTCCTCAACTAGACTATGTGGCTCTCTCCCCGGTGTCCTGAATCCCTGAAGGTTCCCTAATCAAAAACCATCTACTTCACCCTCTCATTTTATAAATGAAGAAACTGAGACAGAGAAGGTAATTAATTTGCCCAAGATATTACAGGGTACCTCTTGGCAGAAATGAGATTTTGAACCAGAATACTGTTTCCAAACCCAGCCCCTTTTTCATTGTACCAGTGTCTTCCATCTCCAGTTCATCCTTCAAACAGCTGCCTGTGTAATCTTGGCAAGACATAGCTCCAATAATGCCATTTCCTTATTGGTGCCATATTGATCAAAGAAAGTGAAAATATCTAATGTTGACCTTCGAGATCTTTTATAACCTGGCTCCAATCTACTTGTCTAGTTTTATTCTTTTTTAACTTTTTTTTTGGTGAGGCAATTGAGGTTAAGTAACTTGCCCAGGGTCACACAGCTAATAAGTGTTGTCTGAGGTCAGATTTGAACTCAAGCTCCCAACTCCAAGGACAGGGTTCTATCCACTACACCATTCAGTTATCCTTTGTCTAGTTTTATTCTGACTATGCTTTTTCACACAGTTTATATCCCAATTAAACATGTTGTCCCATTCTCTTCTTTTCTTTCTGTCTTGGGTTTTTTGAGTTTATCATTCCCTATGTCTGGAATGGACTCAATCTCCCATGCAGCATTAGCATGACATACAGGAGAAAGCACTGGCTTTGGAGTCAAAGGGATAATGGTTCAAATCCTCCTCAGACACTTCATAGCTATGTGATCTTGAACAAATTAATTAATCTCACTGTGCCTCAGTTTCCTCATCTATCAAATCCTAAAGTTGAATTTGATGACTTCTAAGGTACCTTGCAGTTCTGAATCTATGATTCTATGATCCATGTACATTAATGTCCTTTCCTTTTTTCAAGGTTGAGCTACCTCTTCCAAAAATAAGGTTAAAATTAACTCAGGTTAAAGTGTGTTTTTTTCCTCCTTGAGTCTCTCAGCAGCTTTCCCGAACTTTTCTTTTGTACTTACCTCAGTGTTTCAACTAGCCTTGTCATGTGGCTACTTTTTCCTTTTTCCTATTAGACTATAAGCTCCTTAAGGACAAAACCCATTCTACACCTATATATAGCATCTGTGAACTCTGGGGGTCTTTATCCCAACTCCTACTTATGAATCCAATTCTCCGAGCATAGCTATTATAACTTCTCTAAGGGTTCGAGAGGAGGTCATGAGGAGATGAAGTAGCTTTCTAATGTTATCATTTCAAATCTCCATTCTGCTAAGTTCTCCCAATGATTATCAGTTGATTAATCAACCCTATATAATCAATTTTTGTTGTTATTGTTATTCAATTCTCTCCAACTCTTTGTCCCCTCTTCCATTTGGGATTTTCTTAGCAAAGATACTAGAGTGAGTTGCCATTTCCTTCTCCAGCTCATTTCACACATGAGGAAACTGAGGCAAATAGGTTAAGTGACTTGCCTAGAGCGGTGCAGCTAGTAAGTGTCTGAGATCAAATTTGAATTCAGGAAAACGGGTCTTTCTGACTTCAGACCTGGCACTCCATCCACTGCACCACCTAGCTGTCCCACTCAGCTTTTAGAAAGGGATATTTACTAAGTAGAATTCTTTTCGGGACAATGCATTGTGTTTGAAACCTAAGCTGAGGCTAAAGTCAAACTGGTCTATTTTATAGAAGACCATCAGGGCATGATTGAGTTTCCTAGAGAATCTGAACATTCTTCTTGTCAACATCTCCAATTCATCCAAGGACTTTTCATACTTAATCAAAAGCCTTTGATTGATTGATTGATCTTGTTCTCACCTGATATATGTATCAGAGCAGTGGCACAATATTACTTACTTTAAGTGAGGCTGGGTGATTTGATTTTTTCAGTCAGTTCCCACCCTTATATATAATATTTTGCACACACACAAACTTCATATATATACTATATATATGTACACACACATCCCTTCTATCAACCTCAAGCAGCTTATTATGTACTTTGCCCCCATTTCCCCATTAGAACAGGGCTAGCCAAACCAAATTTCCAATGATCCTCCCGCCTCACTTACCAGTCTTTTCCCTCCTCCCCCAAGAGTTAATCCTCTTGACTTTGAGACTCTAGCCTAAGAATAAGCCATCTGGATTGGTGGATGAGTTGAGGGCAACTCACCAAACCCACTACTACTAACAATTCCCAGACAATGCTTCTGTTCCTTTCCAGATATCCCCCTGGCTCCTTGAAATCTGCCCTGGTCTTGCCCATGTAATCCGATATCCACCCTCTCTCTCACTTTCCACCTCCAATTCTGGGAATAGTAATCAATTTTATACTGTCATTGCTTCTGGAAACATTGTGTCACAAGCCTTTTGGCTTTGCTGACTTTCCCAAAGTTTCCCAAGACCCAAACTGACTTCATGAGAAACCACTCCTCTCTATATATTGTTTCCTTTTAGAATATAAACTCCCTGAGAGCTGGAACTGTCTCCGATTCTCTATATGATGAGCTGGACCTGGAGTCAGGAACGCCTAAATTCAAATCCAGCCTCAGATACTTGCTAGCTGCATGACCCTGGGCAAACTCAACCTGTTTACTTTAGTTTCCTAGTCTGTAAAATGGAGATAATAACAATTTCTACCTCCCAAAGTTGTTGAGAGAATCAAATGATATAATCATTATAAAGTGCTTAGGATAATGTCTGCCACACAGTAAATGCTAAGTAAATGTTAGTTGTTATTGTTATTATTATTATTACTCTATTTACACCTCAGGTACTTGCATAGTGCCTGGTACATAGTACATTTCCTAATAATGGATTTTCTTTTCCACTCATGCATGTACTCATTATAATCCCCCCACCCCAGCAGCACATAGTATGTGTTTAATAAATGTTTGTTGCAAGAATGAATTTTATTCATCTTTAGCACAGACTTATCTCTGAGCCTAAGCCAGCATTGTTGATTTTTTTCCATTTAATGAATTCATCGTTTTGTGTGTGTTTATTATTCTTTAAAGTTCAACTTTAGCGAGATGTGAATGTGAATTTTATCTGTGGCTTAAGAAATAAGTGTGTGGTGACAAACCTGAACATACCAAGAAAAAAAAATCTCATTATCAGCCTTGACTCCTACCCTTGCCTTTCTTCCCCCACCCTCCCAAGTGAGAATAGTCCCCATGTGATTAATAGCACACAGCGGGCTCCTTATTCTTCTCTTCCTCTTGTAACCTTATCAACTCACGCCTAGTAAGCCGGGTTATTTACCTGATGTAGGAAATCAGTACAAATAGATTTTATGTAACTTTTCTGTTGTCGGGAAAGGGAACATTCGGCTTCCTCGAGAGTCATTTACGTGATGGATTCTGCCGGCGAAAGGAAACAAAGGATTTTGTTTGTGCTGGGCCTGGGGGCCTTCTCCTGTCCCCAGCTGGCTATGTCAGCCCATGGTGCACACTTCCCACATCACTTCCATCTCTCTTCTCTGCTTGGAAATCTATTGTGCAAGGCAGAGCAGGACTCCCGCCATTTCCCTAGGTGACCATTTAGCAACCAGTAACTTAACTCGTTATTGCCAAACCCAGAGCAGTAATCATTCCATAAAGCGTTACTGGTTAGCCCTAATGCGCCAGGGGGAGGCTCTATCCATTGCATTAGCCTGTTCCCTTCTCCCTCCTCCTACACACCCCCTCCCAATCCAATCCAACTCTAATGGGCCAAAGGAGGCTGTTGCTGGGATTGAGACACAACTCCAAAGGAATGCTCAGTTTCAGCTAATTGCATAAAGCCCACTGTGGCCTTTACAGTAAAGCCTGGGAAAGGATGGGCAGAGAGCAAAGCATAACTAAGGCAGGATGAACAGGGCTTTGTCCTGGAGGTAGAGAAGATAGAATGCTCTCTGCACAGCCCTCTGGCCTGCTATTCCCATGTCTGCACTCCGAGGCACTACCCCTGAATGGCCCACCCATTTATAGCATATCCTAGAGTTCTTCCTTATTCACAGGCCCCCACCTGCTGCTTCCCACTACTTTCCCAGAGTGAGGATGGAAAAGGATGAGGGAAGGGGAGAAAGGAAAGTTGTTGAGAGTAGAGTAAGGGTGGGAGGGAATAAGGGAAAGGAAAGTTGTTGAGTCAGCCATTTTGTGGAAATGGGGACTGACCCTCTAGGAAACAAACTACCCTTTCCTGAAGTGAGACTGTGCATAAGGAAAACTAACTTCTATATCTATCCCCTTTTTTTCTATTGAATTTGTCCTAGGCTTCAGAATACCTATCACTATCGCTGAAACATTTGAGAATCTCCTCTATCTCTATGGTAAAATCTCAGTCTTTTAGTTCCTTGGGGCAGCTTTCCCTTCCCAGAGCAGGCTTTGGACTTTAGTTCTTTCTCAAAATCAAAATGGCATGTAGGCACTTATGTCTACACTATGTACTTTCCTTCCTCCCTTCCAAAGTCATAGGGATTTTTCTTCCAATATGGGTGGCTATGGGTGGCACTATTCCTTTGAAAGGGAAAGGGCTAGGAATAAGAAGATCTAGGTTCAACTCTCAAGTTCAACATTTCCTGGCTCTCCCTTCCCTGGGAAAGACATTTCAATCAGTTTACTGATCTGTTCATTGGAAAGTATAATACCAGTAAGCACTAACATCAGAAGAGTACTATCAAGAAAGTGCTTGAAAATGGCAAAGCCCTATTAAGTGGGGCAATTATTTCCTCTTTCTCCTCTTTGCTTTTCTTTTCCCTCCAGCTTAATTCAACAAACATAAAATAAATGTCTATTATATCCAAAGTTCTTCCTTCCTTCCTTTTTTATATCCCTCTTTTTATTGTAATGGAAGATTGGCCAATGAGAACCCAGCCCCCTTGGAGTATGTGCAGTGACTTTAGGATGATGCAATCCTCCACATAGGTGGACACACTTATGCACAGTTATTCTATGACTGTATCTGGTCCTCTTCCTATATGGGTTTTTTATTGGCTGCTGAGCTTGGATTAAGTATGCAAACAAAAGAATGCCTCAGAATTAGCAGTTTTTTTTCCTATCCTATATGAATTTTCATGAGAAGATATATATAAGCCTTCAAGTATGGAGAGAGAGTCAATTGTCTATTCTCCTCACCTGGGTTGGAATGAAGTCCTGAGCAAATGCCTTACTATTCCTTCTGCCTCTGTTGTATCTCTTTTTTCTGTCTTAGATATTGGAAACAAATTACCTAAAATCTCAAAGGTCTAAGGATCAGACATCTAGGAATGACAATCTATGCCAAAGCTGCCAACAGCACCAAAAGGCACCAGTGCTGCCCAGAGGAATGATCTGTGGGATCTGTCCCATCAATGAATGAGACAGCATTAGCTTCTAAAAGCTTCTAAAAATATCTATCAGGAGGATAATGAATTTAATGAAGTGAATGTTGTCACTCAAGCAACTCTTTAAGTTTGATCTCACTATCGTTATACACCAAGGTGATATAGGGGAAATTATGCCACCAAATGGACACACCTTCCTTCCTCTTTCTTCTCAATAAAAATCCTTTTGAATAAAAGCTAATAAATGTTATCTGGTTAAATTATACTGGAGCCTTAATTATCAGTGAGAAACATTAAAAGAACAAACTGTAATGGGGGCCAAGTTGATGGCATTAGAGAAACAAATCCCAACCACTCAGAGTTACCCTTCTAGCCCTAGAAAGAAGGAAATAGTTTCCCTTGCTCTGAAGAACGCAATCATCAGTGCTAATGGAATAGGGATAAAGACACCCCTCCCCACATCTATCTGGGCTACACTATTCTTCCTGCCTCCTTTCTTAATGTAGGGCTCTTTTAAAACAGCAGCCTCTAATTATGTATTTGGACATAAATTGCAAGTTCTCCTTCAAGTTATTGTGAAAAAGAGGTTAAGGGGGTAGGGAGGTGGGTCAATGGACCAAAGAAGAAAAATCCTCATGTCTGTAGCTTTTGACCCAATGAAAATAAAGGACGAAGTGTCTGGAACCTGGTGTTCTATGGACAGCCAGGAGCTCAGCTCCAGGTGCTTGCAGCCCTCTGCTCGCCCTAAGCTTTGTATTTAGAGATAAATGAACATAATTGGTTTCTCTCTGACTACATCTCCTTGGCTGTAAAGAATTGGCCCCCTAAGCCCTATTCAGTGTGTCAAAGGGCCGCCTTTACTATGCCTGGTATTCTCTGACGGGCCAGCAATTTATGAAGACTAGGCACTGAGTCCTGAGGGCTGCTACGGCTTCCATACCACACAGGGATATTATCCAGGGCTCCACCCCCACAGCACCCCCCACTAATTCATTTTCATGAGGAAACGGTCAAAGTGAATCAGAAGCAGAAGACATTTAGGCTGGATTATAGGAAGAACCTTGAGGGCTGCTGATCAGCAGAATGAGCAACTGAGAGACTATAGAATTTTTCCCCTGAAGGTCTGAAAAAGTCAAAGAGGTTTCTTATCCCTGAGTAAAATAAAAGAGGAATTGAAAGACAGTCCCCATGTCTTCTATCCTGGTCAGACTACTAGAATATTGTAGCATCTGAGTCATAGGCTCCCACCTGGCAGCACAATCTCCCCTTTGCTCACCATTATCAACCTAATCCCTAAAGTGTGACTATTCCACTCTTTCTTGCCCTTTTCATTGTACTCACATGTTGTTTCCCCTCATAGAAAGTATACTCCATGAGATCAAGAACTACCATCATTTTGCTCCTTTGTTCTCAGGACCTAGGACAGCACCTGGCACATCATAGACATTCTATCAATGCTTGTTCTCTGAAACTTCTATCTAAATTAACCAATGATTGCTAAATTGCCAGATATGATCATCTTTTGGGGGGAGGGGAAGGGAATCCTTATCAACTTCTCTACTCCATTTGACACAATTGTTTCCTACCTATAACCTATAGAACTGCTTTTTCTCAGTCTTCTTTATCTATTTGCCATCCATATTATTCCTTGTAACTTTATATGTTTTCCCCAAGGTTCTGCACTAAGACCCTTACCTGCTCTTTCTATACTCTTTCTTACTGATCTCTTTAGCATCCATGGATATAATTTTTCATTTCTATGCAAATGATTCACGGAATGACTCAAAGAGCTGCATATCCAGCCTCAGTTTCTCCCCTGAGCTTCAATCTTATATTACCAATTTTTCCAGTCTCATTATATGTCACTCCCCTCTTGAAATCTGGAATTGAATTAATATTTACTTTTGTCCTGATTATTCCCCAAGCCTCCTCATCTCCATTTTATAAAACTCCTTCATTCCTTTATGATGCTCAAGCAAGTGACCTCTCTCACAATTTCCTTGAAATTACTTTGTATTTATTTATTTATTCTTATGGAGTCAGGAAAATACCAAAGTTCAAATCCAGCCTCAGACACTTACTAACTGTGTGAGACCCAGCAAGCCCCTTAACCTTTGCTTGCCTCAGTTTCTCCAATAGGAAAATGTGGGTGATAATAATAACAGCTACCTTGCTGGGGCAGGGTTGTTGTGAGAACCAAATGAGATAATATTTTTAAAGAGCTTAGCATAGCACTTGGCACATCATTCCTCTCTCTGTAGTGGCTGGCACATATTAATCAATTTGAAATGCTTATTAATTGATTGATTTGTTAGCCATATCCTTCTATCAAAAGTTAAAGTAATTATAGAAAAAATAATATTTAGGGGAAATGACATAGTCAGCTTAAAGGAATTGTAAGTCTGTCATGGAGAAGAAGGAATGAACTTATTCCACTCAGCTTCAGGGAGCAGAACAATGTATAGAAGTTAAGGGAGGCAGATTTAGTGCAGTATAAAGAATAACTTCCCAACAATTAGAGCTTTTTAAAAGTAGAATAGTCTTCACCATGATGTAGTGAACTACCCATCACTAGATGTCTTCAAGCAAAGACTAGTGACCACTTGTCAGGGATGAACTAGAAGAGTTTCCTGCCTAGAGACAGGTTGGACTAAATTTTCTCTACTTTTCTAGTTCTGACATTTTATGATTCTTTGATCTCTCAAACCCCTTTCTAGCTTTTTCCCCTGATAACCTTATTGTATTGGTTGGAAAGAAAATAGAATTATCTGAGGTCTCTCTTCCACTCAGTGAAATGCATCATGATCCTCTGAAGATGGGGGACATGGCCTCTGAAAGCTTGGATGAAGTAGATAGAAAAAGAATTCTTAAATGCTGCCACCAACCACAGCCAGCCTTGGAACCGAGACTAAAGCTGGCCATTAGTTGTAATTTGTGTTGGTTGCATATAACACAATCTTTACTCTGCCTGGAGTGTAATTCATCATGTTAGGGGGAAAGCAAACAACAGAGCTTGGAGGGAAATCAGAGAAAAAGTGATGAGTAATGGGTATTACAAGCCTATCTTTGGACAGAATTCAGGTATTTCCAGCATTCGGGAATCTGAAAATACCATGCCTTCTCTAGCTCCCTCTAACACTTTTTCTCTTAAGGACTTCTTAGGGGACAGACTAGGAGGGTCCTAGTGTTGAAATTCCTGTTGATCAAGAGCTTTTTTCTCTGACTTCAATATAGCCCCTGAAACTGAGAGAAAGAAACACAGGAAAAAACAGAAATAGGAGAAAGACCAAAAAAGGAGAGAGAGAGAGAGAGGAAGGAAGGAAAAGAAAATGACAGCGATAGAGAGGAAAAGATGAGGACATAAATTAGAGAGAAAAGGCAAGAGAGAGAAAAGATATGTTAAAAGAAGAAAAAGAGACAAAAATAAGGGTCACAGGAAGTGGGGTAGGAAGAGATGGAAAAGGAAAGGAGAGGAAGAAACAGACACAGAGAGAAGAAACTACAGAAAGAGAGAGACAGAAAGGAAAGAGACAGAGATTGAGGAAAGAGAGGAAAAAACAAGAAAAAGAAAGAGAAATGAAGGAAGGGAGGGAATGAGGGAGGAAAAAAGGAAGGAGGAAAAAATAGAGGGAGGAAAAGTGGGAGGGAGGAAGAGAAGAAGTATACTAGGTTAGGGTGGCAGTGTAGTAAGAGAGGACTTTAAACTCCACCCAGATATTTTCTTCTAGGACAGAAGAACTGCTCAGAATCCTAGCTTCCTCATCATTGTCCAGAAGACAATGTCAGAGCTATTATATTGCTGATATATAATAATTCAAAATGGTGAAAATATGTAAGACAGATGACCCATTTACAACATCTGCTGTTTTCTTTCATTGTGTTATTCTAATTTTATGTTGACTTTCTTGACCCTGGAATCTCCGCTTGAGAAGTCCTTTTCCTTCCCTGCTAAGCCCTTTTGATTTGACTACATGGTAAACTCTTACTTAACTAGCTCTGATTGCACCCCTGTGACTGGCAGATGTTAGGCCCCATTTCCTCCCCAGAGAGCATAATATTGTCCTACCTCCCCTGTTTCACCCTAAATAGCAATCTTTTCCAGCAGCAGAGCAGAGCACCAGCTGAAATCTGTCCTCTGTGACAGGGTCCCAGATATTCTGCAGAGGTGTTCAATAGGAAGGATTGGGGAAGATGAGGAATGCTGGCAGGAATACCCAGCACACAGAGTTACAGATGAGAGAGTTAAACAATCTGGAAAATGTGTATCCTAGAGGTCAAAACTGGAAGGATACCAAATCTCTGAGTGATCAAAATAAAGATCCAAGAATAGGCGCCTCCAGAATTCAGAAAAAGGCACAGGCATGAAGGTTCACTGTAAACCTAATTTCTTCCCCATACTCTATATCTCTACATTGTTCAATCAATCAAGTAATCAACAAGCATTTTTATCTATTTGTAATATGCTAGTCACTGTGTTAGGCTTTCGGGATTTGAAGACAAAAATGAGGTAGTCCTTGTCCTCAAAAGGCTTATATTCTAAGGGAGAGATAGCATGAATGTATACAAACATACAAAATATATGCAAAAAGGGTATAATGGCTCTGTTGTTCTCTACTGGCCAGCTGGACAGCTCCCACTCTCTACTGTTGAACATTTCACTGAGCTGCTTCTTTCTTATCTTGTACTTCAACTGTGGTATGGTTTCTTTGCTTATTTTTTCAGCAATGGGTCTTAGCTGTGAAAAGTTAACAGCTTGATAGTATCTTAAATTTAAAGGTCTCTTCCAGCTCTAAATCTATGATCCTTAGAGGCTATGACTTCAAGTTATATCATCTTTTTTTGAGATCCAGACCCTAGCTAGTCATATACAGCCAGCTAGATAAAAAAAAAAAAATTCCATTGCTATTCAACACTCACCCCTCACTTCTCTCTTTCCCAGCTACATATTCTATAAATCCTCTATTTCCCTCCTTATCACCTTGACACCAAAATTATTCAGTATTCCTTTATGTCCCTCACTGTGAACCACCTTCACATTGGCTCAATTACAGGTTCTTCTATTTGACCTTCATTTATTCTCCCTATAACCATATGTTTAACACATTCTGTACACCCCCTTACCACATGTTCCTCATACTTACAAGCTCAATGTAGATTAATTCCTTGAGGTAACAGACAGTTTCATGCTTATCTTTGTATCACCAGTACCTATCTGGCACATAGTAAGTGTTTAATATATATGCTTTTTAATTGATTGACTAATTAAGTAATTGCTTGACCCTTGTACAATTCCTATAGGCAATTTTATATGGTCAAGGGACACTGAACTTGGAATCAGAAAAATAAGTCTGAAGCCTGCCTCCTATACACATACCAGCTGTGTGGTCTGGGAGACTTGATTCCATCTAGAGACAGCAAGATAGAACAAGGTAGAGCACTGGACCAGGAGTCAGACTTGAGTTTGAATTCTGTCTCAGACACTTGACTAGGTCTGAATCTCTGGGGCAATCAGTTAACCTCTCTATGTCTCAGTTTTCTCATCCATAAAATGGAGATAATAATAGCATCTACCCACCATGGTTGCTGAAAGGATTGATTAAGTTAACATATGTAAAACACTTTGCTTAATTTGCTATATAAATGGTAGATTTTATTATCATCTTTTCTTTGTATCCAAGATTGGTCTGAATCTGTTATATCCAACAAATTGTTTGGCTTCAGCTACTAATTAAGACAGAAATAACAGACCAAGATGGTGGGGAAAGTGAAGAGGTGAAGTAGGGCAGGAGTTTCTAAGGCAAGAGAGATGGAAATCTCCAGGGGGACTGAGGGAAGTAAACAGCAAGACCACCAAAGGTTAGCTGAAATCCAAGTGAAGGAAGTTTTAGAGACTAATGAGGGAAGGATCTTCTTTCTCCAGGGGGCAAGGACAGGCTTTCCAAGATTAATAGTTATCAAATCCAAGGTGAGAAGAGTAGCTCTTAGCTGGTCATAAGGTGTGAGGATAATGAGGAAGCAGAAAAGGGAATCCCATCAAAACTTGGAAGTTACAGAGACAGGTTGCTGAATGAGCAAGATATGCTATACCCTTAACAAACCAGTCCTAGCAAGAAAGCTACTAGAAACTCACTACTTTTAATTTTCAATCTTTCCACTAGCTGCACTCTTTTGGACTGGACCCCTTTATGCCCCCAGGAAATTCATCATCCTGGAAGATTGCATTAGTTTTGGTATTCACACTTCATCAATACACTCAGTACTTCTGCCCTTCTGAATTAAAGACTGGAGGGCAGAGCAAAAAAGTTTTCCCAATGTTTCCCCTTTAAGGGGACTTTCAGGCCAACCACTTCTTCATTTCCCAGCAGCTGTAATTTTTGGACTGGATTCCATCATGCCCTAAAGCTCAATACCTTGCTTTCAATCCCACCTTTTCCATTTCCTTTTCTGTGTTGTCTTTCTCTTTAGATTGTAAACTCCTTGAGGACAGAACTGCCTTTCTTTTTCATACTTCATGTCTTTTGTGTAGGACCTAGCAAATAGTAGGTACTTAATAAATATTTATGAACTGACAGCTTTATCTAGCATTTAAATCAGGACTGATCCAACTAGCTTGAAAGACAAAATCAGGAAGAAGGAACAAAGACATTTCAATTCCATTGTCACAGGAGATTCCCATGTAAAGAGAGGATATAGGAGGCTTTTATCTAATATGAAATTCTGGGTACGAGTGGGTATACTGAGAAACAAACAAATCAGTCTCCACCTCTCTCCACTCAATGGTTTCCTTATTAACACATTTCTTCTAGATTCAAAAGTAATCTAACAGATATGGTTGTCTGTTAAAAATTACCAAAAATCATTGATAAGAACAAAGTTTCCATATATACCATCATATTCATAGAAGTATTTTTTGTGACATTAGACTTGGAAACAAAAAAAATGTCCATCAGTTGAGAAATGGCTAACTCAATTTTAGCATATGAATGCAATGGAATATTACTGTGCTGGGGAAAAAACTACAATAAATAAGATGAAAACAGAAAAACATGGAAATATTTGACTGATCTGATGAAGAATGAAACAAGCAGAGTCAAGGAAATAATATACACAATAACTATAACAATGTAAAAGGAAATTTCCACTACAAAACAATCCAAAGTAAATGTTGCAAAATTACATAGAATGACACTTTTCATGGTTTCTTCCATTGGACAGCCTCTGGAAATGGGAGGGGGGTGAAGAAAGAGGTACAATAGAAAGAACTTTGATATGGACTTTGTTTAAAAGAGTCATGTTGACACTCACCAAAACTGTGACTGGGGGACTCTTGGAAGGCACTGACCTGGTGCATCCATACCCTCACCTAGGGTCTCACCAATAACAGGTTAAACTTCAGTTTCTTTGCCCTTATTTATATAAGGAATACTGAGAAGTCTCTTGGTTCCTCCATGAACACATTCATTCTTGGTGAACAATTCCGTAACCAGAGTCTGCCCTCATTGTAAAAATCAGTGTGAAGAGAAACAAGGCATACTTTTAGTTGCTGAAAATCTGAAAATCTAATCTGTTCAAAATGTTCATTGTCTAAGAGAAGATAGCATCTTTTCAAAGGGTTTTTACAGAAAGTAGGATATTGGGGGTTATGGCTTCTCTCCCTAAATTGTTGGCACCCAATATCACCAAGCATGCTTAATCTCTGGAATGTTCTTCCCTTTACTTCTCTATCTCCAAACACAGGGTCCTGGGAGACGGTGAAAGGGATAGTTTCTGAGCATTTCTTCTTTTTCCAAGACCCTTCAGGAAATCTATGGAGAACCCCTGATAATTGTGATAGAGAAACAGAAGTTGAGCCATGACAAGAACCCTAAATTAGAAGAAAGAAAACATGAACTAGTGGCGTTGCCACTGTCCATCAAGTCATTGCCTTCTTTTGAGACACTATCCTAGCAAAATCCTAGAGTATATTGATAAAGAAGTGGCTACTGAGTAGCTGGAAGAGGAAGCTAAGCTTTATCAAAAACAGACATTGCCAGACAAACTTAATTTTCTTTTGGGGATTATTAGTGAGATAATAGTTGTGAAGTACTCTGTAAACCTAATCCTTGAGAAAAAAAGAATTTAACTAATGCTTGATGAAATACAGGGGAACTACCAAAGTGACACAGGTTATAGCAAGTGAAAATACCCAGAACAAAAAGAGCAGTGTCAATAGATAGCAGAGGGATAGTGGGAGTAAGAAAAATGGAATGATAGGAAGACACCAGGTTATCAAAGGCTTTAAAAGCTGAATATAAAGCTTTTATTGTTATATTTTGTTCTGGCATCAGTAGGGAGCTACTAGCATTTATTGAGCAGAGGAATGTCTGTTCAAACCAATATTTTATGAAGATCAATTTGATAGACTTCCTCTGCTTGGCTCCAAAGGATAGAACTAGGAAAGAAACTTCAAAAATAAAAACGTAGAGCTCAGATAAGGGAAAACACATTAACAATTAGGGCATTAGGTTGCAAAGGAGATGTTATTTCTTATTAAGGGGCACAGGGCAGAGGCAGCATGATAATGTTAGACATGTGGTAGACTGGAGTCTTGTTTAGTTGTCCTGTGAGCTCCTTTCCAGCCCTACTAATCTTGGTCTTGTGTTATTTGTTATTATTCATCATAATCACAATAAATCTTCCACAGAGCATACTAAGATTAGACTGTATGGCCTAACCTCTTACAGCTTTTCTATCTCCACCCACAAATTTGGCCACTGAGCCATCAGGATCAGAGTGTTGGCCATGAGGTCATGCCAAATAATCACAAGGAAATATCAGTTCATGGTCACAAGCTTCAACTCCAAGGCAGCAGAGTAGATAATGAGTCTCAGAAAGATTCTCAGTAAGGAAGCATTTAATTAATAATTAATTACATTATTGATTGTCAATGATTTGTTCAATTAATGATTATCCAACAAAGTAATTTATCATCAACTAAAATAATTTAATTAACAAATATTAATTTAATTAAGACAGGATTTGGAGCTTCACCTTCAAATATATATAGGAACCCAAAGGGGTGGGCTAGAGAGGGGATGACCAGCTTCAGCGGTCACTTGGCCACTCCCCCTGCCCCGAAGACTTTATGATGGGGACAGTCTGTCAGCTTGATTTATCGTGCAGCTTAAGGAGAAAATAAGTAAACCAGGGAGCAGCCAAGGGCTTTCCTGGCTGAAGACCTAACAAATCGACCAGGACAGCAATAGCCAGAAATTATCCTCCAAGAGAGTGAGGTAGGCTAAAGGTACTTTCATTCACTCACCTCTGCAGGGAAGTTTCTTCTGATAACATTGCTATGTCCCTCCACTCTCCTTTGGTTAGAACTGAGAGTGGGGGCCAGCGGGGATAATGGAGCTGTGTTCTATCTGACCTGTGGAAAGGTGATCGAACTGAGTGATATAATGTTTAGAGTTCTGGAGTGGGAATCAGGAAAACCTGAATTCAGATCCTGACTCACACATTTAATAGGAGTCAATATGACTCTTGAGTCAGATATTTAATCTGTGAGCCTTAGTTTTCTGTGTAAAATGAGGTAGTAAATACCTATGGCGATTATCTTACATGGTTGTTGTGAGGTTCTAATGACATAGTGTATGTAAAATCCTATGTAAATGTCAGCTAGCACGCTTTTTACTTTAAGCCATCATCTTGACCTTCTCCAGCCTCCCTCGGCACTTAACCCATATTGAGTGGTATGTGCACTGGAAGCAGGGACTGTGTCTGATAGATTTTTGTATCCTCAGCATGTGAAGCATGTAATAATAATAGTAATAACAACAACTCATATTTCTGAAGTGATTTAATATTTTCAAAGTGCTTTCCTCACAACAATCTTATGTAGTAATTAAAACATTAATTTAAATTTAATTTAATTTAATGCAAATATCATCATGTGATTTTATAAAAAAGAAAATTAAAAATCTGAAAGTTTAAAGGGTTTTTGCACATAATTATATGGGTTCTCCTGAGGCCACGTCCAGCTCTGTCATATGGCACATATATTATGTGTGTGGGGTGAAGTCAATTGCTCTCTTTGTTTTTCCACATGAGAAAAATGAGATTGTTAATTGTCTTACAGCAAGTAAGTTTCTGAAATAGGATTCATTGGAGGTCTTGAATCCAAATCCATCCCATCCACTGTGACAAAGTCACCTGCCAATACCAAATAAAACCTCCTTCCTCCTTCACGAGGACTTACCTGGGCAAACAACAATGGGGCTGGGCTGGGTGGTACAAAGGTCCACTATCTCACCTCCCTATATACCATGTTAATCACCCTCACATTTTGTGTCCTGAGACCTGAACCTTGGAGAAGGGCTGAATGCCCAGGAATAAGCTGATTGCCCAGAAATACTGGGGACAAAGCTAGAACAAGTCTGGGGGACCTGGGAGGGTGGTAGCTAGGGGAGGGAGTGCTTGAGCTGTGGGGTAGCTCTGGCCAGTCAGCATTGAGAGGGGAAGGATGTCTTGACATTAATTGCAGGAGCAATTAACCACTATGGAATTATCTAAACTGTCTCCAAAATCCATTTTTCTCTTTCTATCTTTCTCAGTAGCCAGACAAAATGTGGCCAGGATGACAATTTCTCACACAAGAGAAAAAATGACCTACTGAAGTAACAGCCAGAGAATCCTGGATATATGTCTGTTTCTGTGTCACTTTCTGTGTCATTCTCTGTGTGTCTCTGTCTTTCTCTGTGTCTGTACCTCTGTACATGTGTCTGTCTGTCTGCCTATCTGTCTCTCTCTCTCTTTCCATAAGAAGTGCACTTTGTCTTAACCTATGAAACAGTGGGTTAATTGGCTTAGAGACCTACTGCATGTGGATGGGAGCCCTAATGCAGATTTAATCAAAAGAGACAGTTCTGTGGAGTGAGGTGTTAAAGCCATTTAAGATAAATGGAGAGGGATACAATTTTCCCCCCAGAGTTATTCAGAGTAATTTTAATAAAGTGTGAGTTTAACTACAGAACAGATTGTGTGCTTGAGTGTCATCTTACTACAGGATAGAGCAAGGGAGGAAAGGCTCAAGTAGTCACCAAGATGATGAAAAAAATCTTTCTCTTTCTCCATCAGGCTGATTTAATATTGCATATCTGTTTCTTTAAAACCATCAAATTTCTTGCTCTTTTGCCTAATGGCAACATTTCAATTCAACAAGTATTATTAAATGCCTACTGTGTACAAAACACTCTGCTAGGAGCTTTGAAAAGTTTAGACACACATTTCAAGAGGGGAAGAAACTCCAACCCTGATAATTGTGTGATAAGGACAAATCATTTAATTTCTCTGAGTCTCAGTCACTTCAACTGTAAAATGGGGAAGGCATTGCCCATAGAGGTAGGCTCCCAGGGTTGCTGTGAGGGTCAAATGAAATAATATGTATATGCAAAATGTCAGTTATTATTATTATTGTTATCATATAACATAGTATAGTACATGTGAGGGAGAAGTACAAGCAAAGAGCTATGTGACAGGAAAGAGACAAAAGTCTTTCCCAATCAGGGAACCAGAGTTTCAGGAAGGAGTTGAAAACCCAATTTGAGTTTGGTTCTAAAGAACAGTCAGTAATTAAGCATATGAGAGGTAGAAGGGAAAGGATTCCAGACATAGGGAAAAGAGTAAGAAAAAAAAGCATGGAGGTAAGAAAGCAAAAAGTATATTAATGGTACAACACATTAATTAGCTACTTATTCTGAACAAAGTCTTATACTTGGCATTAAAGGAGATAGTAGTTTATGTAAAAAATAGAGCTGGAGATTTAGATGGGCCTGCAGATTCAACATGAATCAATATTGCCAAAAAAATTCATCTAATCTTGGGTTATACTAAGAGAGGCTTACCATCCAGAGTAAAAGAGGTGAGAGACTTTCTCAACTCTGGTCAGTTAGATCATGTAGAGTAGATTCCCATCCAGGCACACGTTCTATTAGCTAACCTCTCATATTCCTTGCTTCTGCTGAGAGTCTGGGAAGACAGAATAGCCCTTGGATCAGAGTTCACAGTTTAGGAATGCAATTCAACAAGCATTAGTTAATTGCAACAAAAACAACAACAATAATATATATAAATACATATTATAAATAATATATATTCCATATTAAGTCTATTATATTATTTATTATATGAATATAATTAGTTTGATGTTTGCCCTTCAAAGGGGATCAATATCATCATAGAGTGATGTCATGACTCACATGTCTTGAATATCCAATATAACTCACTCACTTTCCCTCTCTCTGTCTCTCTCTGTATTTCTCTCCTTTCTCTCTCTCTGTCTTTCTCCTTTTGCTCTCTGTCTCTCTTTCTCTCTATCACTCTGTGTGTGTGTCTCTCTCGGTCTCTCTGTCTCTCTCCTTTCTCTCTGTCTCTGTCTCTGTCTCTCTCATTCTTCCCCCCCCTCTTTCTCTCTCTTTTCTCTCCTATGTGCCAAGCACTGTACTACTAAAAGCTATGACAAGTCACTGTGGAGGAGGTGGGAAGCTATCTTCTCTCTCGCTATATATTGAAAAACATTTCATATGCAAAACAACAATGTGAGTGGACTTCTCCTAAACCAATCATTTTTAAAGAATTCTTTTTCAAAGATATTGACTATAAATTAGAGTTATAACTTAGGGAGTGCCATTGAAATTCCAATCCAGGGTGCTGACATCATGTACACCTCTAGAAATGCTGCTTTTAGTAACTAGTTAACATGACTATTAAATGTCACAGAGCTTCTTAAACTTTTTCTACTTGTGAGCACTTGGTGTCCAAGAAATTTTTACATGACTCCAAATATATAGATATATAAACATTTACTGATTGACTCACAGAGCAAACATTTACTGATAATAAATCATAAAAAATTATTTTAAAAGAATTCTTTGGTATACATATAATTTTACCATTTATTAAAGACAAAAGCAAATTACATACTGAGATGGATGTGCTTGTTTATTTTTACACAAAAAAATTAAATCTTGGTAGTATATTTGATACTGAGATGTAGAGTTTTCAGAAATTTTTACTGCTTCCAAATTTTTCATTACCTCTACACTCAGTTACATGATCCTATTTGGATTGTAACCCATAGTTTAAGAAGTTTGGGTTTAATGGATGGAGAACTGGACTACGAAGCAGAAGAACCCAATTTCGATTCTATCTCAGCACTTTCTTTCTCTGTAACCCTGGACAAATCACTTTATCTTTCTCACCCTCAATTTTCTCATCTGTAAAATGGGGGTTATTATAGTACCTGCTTTCCAGGGTTGTTGTAAGCATCAAATGAAATAGCATTCAAAGTTCGTCACAAATGTGAAAGTACTATATAAATGCTATCTATGATGATACAGCTAGTGCACCTGGAAAGTGCAGTGACTAGAGAGCGAGACCTGAAGTTAAGAAGATCTGAATTCTAATCCAGCCTCAGGTTGCTAATTATGTGACCCTGGACAAGTCACATAACCCTGATTACTCCATTTTCCTCCTCTGTCAAATGAGGTGGAAAAGGAAATGGCAAATAACTCCAGGATCTCTGCCAAGAAAACCCCAAATGTGGTCATGGAGAGTAGGATACAGTTGAACTGAACAACAAAATGATGACTATACTGATGACTCCAGGAGAACTGCCTGTCCTATTCTTAATCTGTTCCCTTATACTCCTCTCCCTCTCCCCAAGGTGTCCTCCCTAGAACTGTTGTTTCAAAGCATCCAGGAGTAACTGTCAGCAGGATCTTATGTGCTAGAGTCTGAATTTGTCTTTAAATTTTTATTTGAGAATTATTTTGAGCTGCTCGGACCAAAGCACATTCTGTGAAGCTTGCCCCAGGCATCAAAAATCCTAGTTATACCTGCGCTACAAGCAAAGTAAGAGAACATGGAGAAAATGAAAGGTCAGCCAAACAAGTGAATGATCACAAAATCCTAGAAATTTTATGGATCATTTGTATCATTAACAGTGTTAAATGTGAACTGTTAATGAGTATAAATGCAGCATTTGTAACAGAGAGATCATGCCCTTGGGAGATGATGGAGGATTCGGGACAACCCTACTGGGAGGGATGCACCAGAGGCTCAACCACTCCCGCATCTCCCCTAGAGCAAGAGTAGGAAAGAACCAGTGCTTAGCCCAGTACACAAACCATATCAGGCATTTGGTAAATTCTTGTCTAACTGAATTGGATTCCCTGGCTAAAGGGAAGATTTTCTCCCAGGTGAGCAGTATGGCAAAGTGGATAAAACACTGGACTTGCAATCAGAAAGCCCTGGATTCAGATCTCACCTATGATATTTTAACCAACTATGTGATCCTGGGCAAGTCAATCAACAAACACTGAGTGAGAATTGGAGAGAGTCCGAGTCAATAAATATTTATTGCTATAAGCCAGGCTCTGTGCTAAGCCCTATATCAACACTATCTCATTTGATCCTTTCAATGAACCTGTGAGTAAAGTGATATTGTTATCTCCATTTTACAGATGAAGAAAATAGGCAGATAAGGTGACTTGCCAAATGTCACAGAACAAGTAAGTGTTAGGGTCTGGATTTGAAATCTTTTTTATTTCAGGCCCCAAACTCTATCCATTGTATGACCCAGTCACCTATAAGTTCTGCTCTTAAAAAAGGGAACTTAAGTTTCTTCATCTGTAAATGGGAATGATAATGCCTGTAGTGCCCATCTACCTACCTTATTTACTTACCATTATGAAGTTCAGATGTAGTCATCTACATTTGTATCTAATCTTTTGTATCTAATTTGTATCTAAAATGCTATGCAATTTTAAAATCCTATAGTTAGTCAGGGAAGATCTCAGACTCACCTTGGCAAGTGCATTTCCTCTTTTTCATGTGCTTATAGTTGCCATCACTATAGTTGTCCATCATGCTGGAGAAAGGAGAGGGGAGCAGAAGAAAAATCCCTTTCTCCCATCCCTACTACCTGGAAACCAAAAGGAAAACCGACTGAGTAGTTCCAAAGCAACCATGTCAGAGAGGAGTAGTGAGTGCCCAGCTCCTCATCCCTTTAAAAGCCTACTGAGATTTGATTGGGATCTGGATAAAACAAAAACTGAGTTCCATTCTATCTTTCTTCCAATGGAAGAAAGGCAGGAAGGCATAAGAAATGGAGACTCAAAATGATAACTGCCATCATGAAAACCAAGATGCTAGAGAAAGAATATTAGAAATAAGCCAGAAAGCTTGTCAGGAGCTTCTTTGGAAAGTCCCTTCATTCTTCTAAACCTTAAGTTTCCTTTCTATGAAATGAGGAATTAGATTAAATGATCAATGAGGTTCTTTCTAATTCTGCCAGTCTGTGGTCTGTATGTTGAGGTGCTTTTAGCTTTAAGAATTTAAGTGATTCTTAGTTTTATATTCTAAGGTCACTTTCAGCTCTGATATTCTGTATTCTATGGTCTAGGTCCCTCTCAGATCTGACATTTTCAGTTTCATATTTTAAAATAAAATCCTCCAGCTCTGATATTTTATGTACTAAAGTTCTTTCTAATTCTCCTATTCAATATTCTAAGGACTTTTCCAGCTCAAACAATCTATGTTCAGCTCTGACATTCTGTGTTCTAAAGGCCCTCCCACTGCTAGTATTTTGTGTTCTAAGGACCCTCCAAACTCTGATATTCTGTGTTCTGATGGCTCTCTCAGCTCTGGCATTTTGTATTCTAAGGCCCTCCCAGTTTTGACATTCTGTATTCTAAAGGACCCCCAGCTCTCACATTCTATGCTTTAAAGTTCCTTCATCTCAGAAAATCTATATTCTTTGTTCTAAAGTACCTAAAGCACACAAAGACATAATTGCATGAAATATATTCATATGCAGGCTAAGAGAACACATGAAGAAAAGATGGCATTCCAGGATTCCAGATCTATCTCAAGTCTCTTCAGAGCTAAGATACTAGAACACACTAAACTTCTCTGCTCAGAAAAACAGGGATCATACTGAGATTTGATTAGGATCTAAACAAGAAGAGAAGGCCATCTCCAGGCGTACTGATCTATATCTGGCCATTGGACCCTGATGGCTCTGGAGGCAGGGGACCTTGCACAGCATCTCCCTCACTTAAATCCAATTAAATTACGCATCACAGCATCACTTCCCTGATGTCATGACTCTTGGAGAACGAAGGTAAACCCCATTCCATCTTTCCTCCTGTACTGATCTCCCCACATCTAGAAGTATTCATAGTCAAAGGTTTTATATTCTGTAAGTAACTGTAAGAAAACAGACTGAAAATAGGAGCAATAATATCAAGACCAGGTTCCTAAGTTGATAAGAAACAACATAGTTCATACTATAGCATCCTGAAGACATGGGAATGGAAGGAGATGAACTCAGTGGGCATCAGTACCTTTCTTCCTGTCTAGGGTTAATCATCTATTTGTATACACTATACTTATCAAATGCCTGCATGGATAGCCTTTATGTGATTTTCTGAGCGGCCATGGAGTCCAGGCTGTGTCATTGCCATTTTCTAGATGGGAAAACTGAGATGTAGAAAGATATATTTAAAAAGCAAGTAAATTGACATAGCCAGGATTCAACCCCTGGCATTTAGGCTCCCAACTGATATCAGTCAGTTAATAAACATTTATTAAGTACTCACTTATATGCAAGACTCTGTGTTAAATGCTGATGATACAAAGAAAGATATATTCTAGGTCTATTTCTAAAGATGATTAGGGTAAAAAGAAGAAAACAACTATGTTCTAAAAATATTTATATATTTTTGCTACATATATATATACATATATATGCTATAAAGATAGTAGCTCTCTTTGTGGTGGCAAAGAATTGGAAATTACAAGGATGTCCATTAATTGAGGAATGGCTGACCAACTTGTGGTATATGATTGTGATGAAATATCACTGTGCTATAAGAAAGGATGAGTTCAATGATATCAGAAAAACATGGAAAGATTTGCATGAAATAATGAAGAGCAAAATGAGTAGACACGTTATATACAGTTGACAGCAATACTGTTTTAAAAACAATTTTGAATAAGTTATTTTGATTATTATAAACATGCAAATTAATTATAAAAGACATGAAAAAAGATTCTACCTGCATCCAGAGAAAAAACTGATTAATAGACATATGTATAGAATACTTTTGCATATATATGTATGTGTATTTACATACATATATATCTATTTGTGGGGAAGAAAGGTAGAAAAAATTTACATAATAATTTTATTGTATATTTGAAGGGAATAACAAGTTATACATAGTAGATTTGCAGTTCCATGTGCGATCATTTTTTTTGTACTGTTATGGAAATGCTTGTTTTATTCCATAAATATATAATAATATAAGAAAAAAGAGAAAAAAGCAAAGACAATCTCTGTTTTCAAGGAGCTCATAGACTAAAGACAACATGCAAACCACTGTGTACAAACAAATTGCATATAGGATAAGTTGGGGAAAATCAACAGAGGGGAGGCACTGGAATTGAGAGGGATTGGGAAAAGTTTCCTGTATAAGGAGGGTTTTAGCTGGGTTTTAAAGGAAGCCAGAGAAGCCAGTAAGTGAAGATGAAGAGGGAGAGTTCCAGACATGGGGGAACCTGTGAAATTGCCCAAAGGTGGGAGATGGAGTGTTTTGTTCCAGCAACAACTACAAGGTCAATGTCACTGGAAAGAAGTACATGAATGAGTAAAAGATGTAAAAAGATTGCAAAGGTAAAGGACTTTGAGTGCCCAAATGGAAATTTTATATTTGAATTTTGCACTATTCCAATATACCCCTATAATAAGGTCTTTGGAGACATTGAGTATCAAATTGCTTTGATTGTGTAACAGCCTTAATTAAACAGGGCCTGGCTTCATATAGAATTCTGTTCTATAGCAGTGCATTGGTGTTACAGTGAGACTTCTTGAACTCTTAGGTTAGGAGCAGTTCTCAACCACAACACTCTCTAAATAATTATCGAAATCATTCAGCATCTGGCTAAAAAAAAACAAAATGATGATGGAGACGATGAAGGTGTCTCTCATTTTTATGTGTATATATAGGTAGGCAGGTAGGTAGACAGGTAGGTGGGTGGGTGGGTGAGTCAGTTTATTGATCGATCAATTGATAGATAAGAGATAGACATAGAACATTGCTTAGTATATACACTGTGCTAAGAGCTAGAGAAAACAAATAATAAACCTCATCTTCTAAGAGATTACATTTTAATGAAAGAAGATAGTGTATACAGGGGAAGTAGAAAGAGGAATGATATATGTTCATATGTTCAGAAATGCATGGAGGGAAATATCCAGAAAGACTAGGCTGGCCAGCCAATTAAGATTAAGGCCAAAGCTGGACTATCAAACCTAGGGTTAATGGAAGGGCAGAGGGAAATTTTTCAGCAGGGAGAAAATGAAGGTGATGCCTCTAGCTGAATCAAGTATAACTATCTCCAATTGGTTGTAGATGTCCAGAACTTAAGGAAGATACCCAAAGCACTTAAAGAATTTCAAAGCACTTTTATCACAACCCTATGATTTAGATAGAATAAGTATTATTCTTTCCATGGAATAGATGAAAAACTCATGGGGATTAAGTAACTCTTGTGTCCATGTGATCTTGTCCCAGGGCCACAAAGCTGGTAAACAACCAACCCGGGAGCAAAGTGGATGCTAATGAAGCCTAAGATATCAGTGTAACAGAACAAGGATGAGACTTTGAATCAGAAGACTTCGGTTTGGATCCTGGCTATGGTAAGGAATGAATAATAACTGTAAAGGTGAAGTCTAGTTATTACTGTTATAGTTATTGTTATCTAATCCTTCGTGGAGAGGTAAGGAGAGAATTGAACAGGGGATATTGGGGCTGATTCATCCCATTTCACTTCTTGGTCCTGGGCCCAGCCCTGTTCCAGGAAAAGGTTGCAGAGAAGGCTGGTGTGTTTCCATGACAACTACAGTCAGTATAGCCTCCTATTCTCACAGAGAAAGAGAAACATGAAGAGAGAGGCTTGGAGACAGAGAGATACAGACACAGAAGGACAGAGAAAGACATGAAGAAATATGGACACAGAGAGAGACAAAGATCATGACCATGATAGTGAAAGAAAGGTAAAAAAAAATGTAAAAGATAGAATTATGTACATAAAGAAAGACACTAAGGTATACAGACACAAAGAGATACCCAGATGGAGGCAGGCATATACAGAGAGACAAGGAGAGAAAATCACAGCGAACTAGGCAGAAACATAGTGACATACAAACATATAAACAAAAGAGAGAAAAAGAGAACACAACATGAAAAAAGACAGAAAGAGATATGAAGAAATATAGACATAGAAAGAGATACAGAGATTCAAACACAAAGAAAGGTTCAGACAGACAAAACAAATAATACTTCTAATGACTCACATTTATAATAATAATAATAGCTGGCATTTATATGGAGCTTACTATGTGCCAGGCACCATACTAAGCATTTTGTAAATATCATTTCCTTTGATCATCCTGACAGCTCTGAGAGAAAGGGGCTATTATTGTCCCTGTTTTACAATTGAGGAAACTGAGGCAAAGAGAGGTTAAATAACTTATCAAGGGTAACCCAGTTGGTAAATGTCTATGTCTGGATTTGAATTCAGATCTTCCTGACTCCAGAACCAGAAAAGAAAAATAGAGAATAAATGGGAAGAGGGAGGGAAGGAGGAGGGAGGGAGATATCTTCATTGAAGAATGAACAAAGGAAGGAATGAAGAAAAGAAGGAAGGAAGAAGAAAAAAAGCAAGAAGAAATGAAAAAGGAAAGAGAAAATTTGAGGGAGAAGGAAAGACATGAAGATAAAGATATGGAAATACAGGGAAAAAAGATACACAGAGACGTGAAAAAATGTACAAAAACAAGATGAGAACAGAAAAAAGAGATACAGAGACACCGACACAAACAGACAGATGCATGCAGCAGAGAAAGGGAAAGAGAGGAGATCGGCAGACAATAGAAAGATGGAGAGCCAGAATGAGGAAAATAGAGAAGCTAATTAGTTTTATGCAAATATACTTAGAGATCAGGGGTCTCTATCACAGTGCTCTGAGAGTTACAGAAACTAGACCTCCATGATGGTCAAAGAACTGAATGATGATCTTTTCCCTCATTTCCTCATCATTTGGAACCAAATTCAGATTTCTGGATGGGAGGGGTGGGAGGAGTAGCAAACACAGGCAGAATTTGTTCTACAAAGGTCTTTAAATCTCACCTAACATTTGGCAGCCCAAATACCCTTGAAATCCTCTCTGCCTTCTCATCCTAGGATACACACTCTGGAAAGTGAGCAAGTGAGCGTGACCTCTTCTGGCACAGGAGAAGGCCCTCTGCATTCCCAGATTCACACTCCACCTTGTGGCTTTTTAGGATCTTGCTGTTAGGGTCTCCCAGTGTTATTTGTATCTACATATCTCTGGATACACATTACCCCTGTGCTTGCATGTCCTGGGTAGGACAAAACAAACTGTTGCTACTCTCAGAAGTGCCATGATCAGGATGGTTAAATATCCTGAAATCCCTGAAATATGTGTGTGTGTGTGTGTGTGTGTGTGTGTGTGTGTGTGTGTGTGTGTGTAGTATGTGTATCTTTATGAGTGTGTATTTATATGTATGTATATAATTTCTCAGGGAGATTTGGCCTGGCCTGAATCTTGCTTGCTCAAGGCTCCAAATCCCATCTCCCAGGGAAAATTTCTGATTTTTCTTTTGGTACAGAAAGAAATTTGGTCCCTTCTCTGGAAGACACTATAAATCTGTTGGCTTGGCTCTGCAGTGACATGATCCCTAAGACCACCCTCAGTCTCATAGATTTAGAGACATGAAGGGGTCTTAAAATCACCTATTGCGACTCTTTCATCTTCAAGATTAGTCCTTGGTGCAGATCTTTCCTCTCTTCAAATCTTAATTGGACATACTGTACCAAGGTAAATTCCAGTGCAGTCATGTCATTTTGGTCCTTTGCAAGAATGAAGGAGAACAATCAATTCAAGTCTCTCTGTTAAAAAAAAAAAAATTAGATCTGGATGAGACGATTTCTAATTCCCTTTTAGCTCTAACAACTAGTGTTTCTGATGATCTTTGGAGTTGGAGGGACAGCTGGAAGTGATATCAGCCATGACAGCAAAGAGCACTAGGAACTCAGCTTAAGAGAGGGTAAAAGGTCCCAGGAAGGAAAGAGACACATGAGGGGAGGATCAGTCCCTGAGGCAGTAAGGAGATGGCCTCACAGTAGAGCATGGTGGAGAAGAAAACTAGATTGGGAACTGCAATGGACTCCTGGGAGATAACAGGGAATTGAAATAAAGTACCAGGTTGTCTCAGCAGAATGCAAGCTCCAAAAGAATTGAGGTTCTGAGGGCATGAACAATTTCTCATTTCTTGTCTTTTTTGGTTTTTTTGTTTTTGTTTTTCTATCTGCAGTTCCTGGCATGGTTATTGACACACTATAGTGATGAAATCCTGAATGGTGGGTGTGGTAGGCAGAGAGAAACTGAAGAATTGCTAATATATATATATATATATATATATATATATATATATTCCCTAAGGCAGACAGGAAGAAGACTCATAATCCAGATTAGTTTAGTTTCATGGTCCTACCCTCTGGAGCTAATCCAATCAGAAATCCAAATTATGTCAAGTCCCTGAGGCTAAATTCTCCCTATAAATTTACTTATGCCCTATTCTGTGGATACTGCCCTTCTTTGTGTTGGTCTGTCAGGCTACTCCGCTCATGGTGACTTTTCCCTTACCCCTCCCTCGTGGTCTGTCCTAATGCTTTGTGGTGTCTCTACTGACCTCACTTCTCCTTATAATTAGCTAATTTTTTTTAGAGTACTAAGTTCCTTTCGGGATTCAGCTGCCAACTAAGGACATGCCCCAGCCTCATAAGGTGCTCCCTTTCTACTGGGTAATTGTGAGTTCCACTAAGAAACTTATGTTTCTATGCTCTCTCAATTCTATTTCATACTTACCATTCCTGGTGTGTATTATATCCCTTCATCTTGTCTGTAACTTCTCCTAAATAAACCTGTCTTTTGCCAAAGAGAATGCCCTTTGAGACTTCTTCACATGACTGGACCCCAACATTTAGTGCCTACCATCATCTGGTTTCTTTCGCGGCCACATCATTAGGAAGGAAAGAAAGAAGCATTTATTAAGAATATCCTATGTGCCAGGCTTATGTTAATTGCTTCACAAGTATCTTATTTGATCCTCATGACAATCCCGGGATTACTATTTTCATTGTGTAGTTGAGAAAACTAAAGAAAGCAGAAGTTAAGTGATCTAGAATTAGTGACCTAAGTTACCCAGAGTAAAACTGATCAGTATCTGAGACCACATTCGAAATCAGGTCTTCCTGACTCCAGGCCCAGCACTGGAACCACTGCCCTGTCAAGCTGTCTATAGGCACTTAACAAGTGGTGATGATATTGAACCGAATTGAATGAATTAGGTCTCTGAGCTCCATGACTACAGTCGTGGGCTGTATGTCCCATTTCATCTTCTTTCTCTTAATCACTAGTAAAATGCCTTTATAAACCCTGATCTCTCTCCATAGTTAAGGCAGAAGAAAGGGAAACCAGTTGTCTTCGCATGGAAATTCATATCTGAAGAGAGAGAGAGAGACAAAGAAGGCACCTCACAGTAGCTCATGGCAGGGCTGGTCAGGAAAGAAGATCAACTGTAGAAGAAAATTTCCCCAAAAGACTGAGTGAGGCTGGGGCTGGGTGAAGGCTTTTAGAGTCAGCCTGCTTCCTGCCTGGTCCACATTTCACCTTCCTCTCTTTTCTCCAAAAGAGGAGGCAAAAGCAGGAAGAGGCTGAGCCCTCCACTCCAGTGACCTGCCCAACTCCCCAGAGAACACTGCAGCTGGCTGGATCAGCTTCTCCTAAGGAAGGGGTGGGGGAATTGATGGGAGAAGCTTCAAAATGCTTTTTGATGTGTTTCTACAATGTGGCTATATCCCGAGGCTTAGCTGAGGCTTTCAACTGGATATAGGAGCCCTGAGGTAGAAATGGTTCACTAGCAGTAGCTCACAGAATCGGCAACAGGTAATAGCAATCATCCTTTATATGGATGCTGGGCTTTACAAATCTAAACCAATCCAACAAGCATTCATTAAGCACCTACTCTGTGCAAATCAGTCCACTGCATGCTGGGGACACAAAAACAAATTAAAACGTCATCTTTCAAAGAGCTTTCCTCCTATTGTCAAAACCTTATTCATTAGTAGGAGTGAGACTTGGGAGAAAGAACCCCAGTTTTATAAGGGTTATCTGTCACCCATTTCCCCTTTTGGCTGTCTTTGATCTAGTGTTACCCTCGATCAAGCAGTACTTGTGAGTCATTTGTGGGTTTCTATCTCACCAGGCTCAGATGCCTATAAATTCTGGCATGTACCCCCACACTGGACCTTGGCAGCATGAAATTTCAACTTTTCAAAGTCCACAAGGTTGTAGTCTGGTCCTTTTTGTTTTCAATACTCTTTCACTGAAAGTAGAAAAGGATGGATACATTAGGGACAGAAGCAATACCATGACTGTGTATTCAAGATTTCATATTGGTAGAAGAAATATCTTATTGGTTCTCTTGCTCTCTGTATGTCTCTCCCTCTCCCTCTGTCTCTGACTCTGCTCTCCCTCTCCCTCTCCCTCTCCCTCTCTTTCTCCCTCTCCCTTTCTCTCTTCTTCTCCCTCTCTTTCTTTGTCTTTCTCTCTTTTTCTTTCTCTTTCCCCTTCCACCTAGAGGTTTACAATAGCCCTAGCCTCCTCAAACACAACCAAGCAGGAAACAGAGACTCCTTTTGGCCAATTTGTGTCTTTTAAAATTTGCATCCAAATCCAGGTCAGCAACCAATCAAAAGTCCATTTCTTAATCACTTTGCCAGCAAAACAGAAACAGTCATAGAATATCTCCATCTGGTCTGAAGTGGAGAGCAGGGACCTTCTGTTTCACATCAGTAATCACTACCAGAAGCAGGATCACTAAATGTACATGCTTCTGGGACTGAGAATGTAACACATAAACAGGAAGGAGAGTATACTAAGAATTAGGGAAATCAATGAAAGAGACTTCCTGTAGCCAGTGACATGTGAACCTTCGAGGAAGATGGAGATTTTAAGAGGCAGAAATAGGGGTGAAACGCATTCCAAGAATAGTAGTTCAACTGAGAAAAGTTACAGAGTTGGAAGATAGAACTCTGAGTTTGGGGAATAATATAAATGAGGAGAATTGGACTAGACAGCGAGTTCTTAACCTGGGACCTTATGAAGTCATTTAAAAAAATATTTTGATAACTGTATTTCAATATTTATTTCTTTTACAATCCCATATATTGTATTCTATTCATTTAATAGCATTTTCTTTAAAAATGCCAAAGGTCTTGGTAAGTGTAGGATTCTAAAAAAGGTAAAAGAACTCTTGGATTAGGTAATAGCATGCATTATTAATAGATTAGAGCTTTAGTGATAATAATGATTTACAATTAAATAGTGGGTGTGTGGGTGTGTGGGTGTGTGTGTGTGTGTGTGAGAGAGAGAGAGAGAGAGAGAGAGAGAGAGAGAGAGAGAGAGAGAGAGAAGGAGGGAGGGAGGCATAGGTAGAGCTAATTAAAACAGAAAGACAACAGGGTACCACCAAAACAGATATTCAAAACATTTATTACGTGTTTCCTATAGTCTGGGCACTATGGTAAATAATGAGTTTACACATACAATCAAGGACAGCCCTTCTCCTCAAGGAGCTTACATTCTAAGGAAAGCAAGATACATTTAATGGAAAAGAGCAGGATTCTTGTGCAGGAATTTATAAAAGAGACTTTAGGATGTGACGATGGCTTGGTAGCTTGGTTCCTAGCAAGATAAGGCAAAAGGCTCACCTATCAAATCCCAGAGAGCCAAGGGCAGAGTCCAAATTTCTGGTCGGGTGAAATCATAGTCGGGCATGAGAGGGAGGCTTCAAACACATTTCCTGGGGTTGATTTCAGCATAATTGGAACTCAAGTACTTTGTGATGACTTTTCTATATCACCTCTATCACCTTTGTGGATATCAAACCATTCTGTTGTCCAACTCACTTGCAAAAAAAAAAAAAAAAACCTGACATTAAATTAATTCAGATCTATCTACTCACTTGCTTACCGTGCTAACAAAAAGAATCAAACATAGAAATAATACTGGGTTTAGAATCAAAGAATTTGGGTTCAAAGACATGCCTAACATATCTTTTACTTGAGTAGCTTTCAAAATTCATTTAATGACAATATTAAATCAGAATCTCTATGGTCCTTTCCAACTCAAAATCTATGATCGTAAACACTATTGAATCCCAATTCAATTAACATTTATTAAGTACCTACTTTGTGCCAAGCACTGTGCTAAGTGCAGAGGATATTATTAATAATAATATCCATAAAGCAGAATTGCAGTAGCTCAAAAGAAATGTGAGATGCACAAATTTAGAGTCATCTCCATTCCAAATGTTCATATAAACTATTTGTGCTTGACTTGTGGTAGAACCTTCTGAGGTCCTGTTGGTCTCATCAGCCACACTCAGACACTGTACCTTGACCCCAGCATAGAAATGTCATTTTGGTCCTCTATGAGACAACAACCAACAATTAATAAAAAGACAGCCCCTGTCCTCAGGGATCTTACAATCTAATGGGGGAGAAAATATCCAAAAGGAAGAAAAAAAGTCAGAATATGAGAAGGGACATCAGGGGAGGACCTGGCACAGGGGAATCTTGCTCCATAAAGTTCTCTAAAACTAATAGAGCAGTGGATGCAGAATGGAGAGAACCCAAAATTCCCATTCCTGCCCTCTACAAAGGAAGACATAGGAGGGGGTTAGAAGGCCAGCCTCCAGAAGAGAGAAGAGGATAAGGAAGGAGGAGTTATCTTGAGTTAGCAAACTGGTGATGAGATTAGACATGATGAGCTTAATCTTCAAAGGATGTCTTGCTCCATGGAGTTGAAACCTGGTAGAGCTGCACACACAGAATGGAGGAAGCTCAAAAGTCCAATTAACAATAAAACATTTAATGAGGACAGACATAAATATTAAAGCAACCAAAAAGAACGAGCACACATTCCCAATCAAATATAGTGTCCTTCTCTTTCCCTTCACATGTAAGCCGGACAAATACATTCCAACAGAGAAAGATTTGAGTTCCATTTCAAATTATAACTAAACCAGGCTCCTAAAGGGCCCTGAGGGCTGAAGACTTCAAAGGGCTGAGTCTGTGTCCAATGTTGCTGCTTACCCTGCTTTTTGTGTAGATGCCATTCAGACCTGCCTTCTACTTCTCTCTATGGCTCCGTGTAGGGCAGCTAAGTGGCACAGTGGAGAGAGCCTGAAGTCAGGAGGACTCATCTTTCTGAGTTCAAATCTGGCCTCAGATACTTACTAGCTGTGTGACCCTAGGCAAGTCACTTTCATCCTGTTTGCCTCACTTAAAATGGGTTAAAGAGGGAAATGACAAATTATTTCTCCTAAAATATATCCCCCCCAAAAAAATGAGATCACAGAGAGTCAGATAAAACTGAAAAATAATTTAATAATGAAGTCCTGGTTTGCTGGCCTCAGGCACACTTCCCAGCTCCCTTAGCAATAAAGCTCCTGATTTTACTTTTTAGTCATTTGTTAGATCACTGATTCCCCAACCCATCAATTCTCCCCACCATGAGAAAGTTAGCAAGGGGAAAGGGAGGAAACGGTGAGAAGGAGAAGCAGGACATGAAAGAAAGGGCCACAGCCACAGGACCCAAGAAGGATATCAAGGCACGACGACAGAAGCAGGGAAGAAATAAGTCCCACTTCCTCACCCCGCCCACCGCCAGATTTTACCACCTTTTAGCAAAGCTCTAGTCACCCGCTCTCGTTATAACTCTGAGTGAGCCTCCCTCCTTCCTTCCTGGACAAAAAGGCAATTAGGAGAGAGCTACATATAGGCCAGCCCTGCACTCCAAGATTCTAAAATTGTTTTGTTTATCCTGCTGGAAGAAAACTTGCATTATTATCAGCCGCCTTCTTTCAACGCATGTTGACACAATGGCTGGTTTTCAATGTCTCTAAATGATTCCATCTGACCACTGGAAGATTGGCCTGTTGCAAATGACTGGTTTTTCCCATGTCAACAGAATAAAAGAAGAGAGAGTTGGGGGGAAGGGGGAGAGGGTGAAGAATGTTTGCATTTAGTTTTAGAACTGTCAGAACTCAGTGTGGTTTTCTTACACTTCCCGTTTTTGAACACCACTCGCCATGCAGCCTTGAACTCCCTCCCATCTCCAAAGCCGTTCCCCACCCCCACACCCCGATTTTCCAGATCTCTCCTCCCTTGCAAACCATTGCCAATGCAGATCAGATGGTGGGGATTTGCAGCCCTGCACGGTTGTCGAACAGTGGCAGAGATAATTAGGCAGCCTGCTCACTACCTGCCTGGCTGATTAGTGAAAATGTTGTTCTTTAAATGCCTTCATTTTCAGGCCCTGCATCCCGGCTGTTCCAGGAGTGTCTGAATGAGTGCCCACATGCTGCACATCTGTGGATGACTTACCAACCATTGCTTTTAAAAGGGAGCGGGGGTGGGAGAACAGAATTGTCCCAAGCCTGTCAATGTCAAGGTGACAAGTTAGCCATGAACAACAAATAAACCTTCTGTCCCTCTCTCTTCAGTCCATCAGGACAGACTTGGCTGAACTCGCAGACTCTTGCCCAAGATAATATTTCTTCTCATTTTGTGACCCCTAGGAACTCCAGGGGGAATGTAATCTGCATGTTCCAGATTCATTTACACTTAACTCATCCATATGGCAGTGAGAAAGGGCCCTCCAACATCCAAGAAGCCACAGGAGCTTTGGGCAGTGGCTCTCTGAAAATCTGCTTCTCCGATGGTAGGCTCAGATTTTTGCCAAGACAAACAGCCGTGGCCCTCTGGGTAGTGCAGGAACACAGGACAAAGAAGAGCAGAATTTCAGAATTGGAAGGAATTGCAGAGGCCAGCTTATTCAGCTCCCACCTGAAGCAGAAAGCCCCTCTTCATTGTCCCCAGCAAGGGATCATCTACTCTTTTCTTAATAACCTATAAGGAGTGGAAATCTGTAGTAGGAGAAGAAGGGCATTTCCCTTCTGGAGAGCTCTGGTAGAAAGTTTTACTTGTGTTACATTGTTGACTCCAACCCCATTCCTGTTGGACTGTTACGTCTCTCCCATTCAGGATCTCAGGCTAGTGGGGTGAGGAGCTGTTTTTCTGCTCTGCCATTGGCCCAAGCCTTTACTAGCTGTGGCCCCCCTCTCATATTTTGGGGGCCCAATGACTAGCACCCCCAATTCTATTTAACCAGTTAGCACCAGCAGCTTTACAAAGGGATATCTGCTTCAAAGACAGCAAGAACAAACATACAAATTTGTTGCTTCAATCATTTCAGTCCTGTCCAACTCTTCATGATGGCATTGGGGATTTTCTTGGCAAAGATACTAGAGCAGCTTGCCATTTCCTTCTCCAGCTCATTTTATGGATGAGGAACTGAGGCAAATAGGGTTAAGTGACTTGCTCAGGGTCACACAGCTAGTGTCTGAAGCCAGATTTGAATCAAGAAGATGTCTTCCTGACTCCAGGACTGGCACTAGCTATTATGTCACCTAGCTGCCTGGTGGTAGGGGTTTGTAATCTCTCATTTTAATGACTCATAGAGTCACTAAAACTATACACAGAGTACTTTAAGCCTGAATCAATGTCTGGGAGAACCTTCCTTGTGAGTCAAAGGTGCTCTCAGATGTTCATTGACATCACCTGTTTTGATGAAGCCATCCTGGCTCTTTGCACTCCTATTTCTTTTTAAAATGTTCCCTAATCATTTCTTTAATAATGTATTTTAGCATTTTGCTAAGAATCAGTCAAACTCATTGACCTTTAGTTTACAGACTCTCCTCTCTTCCCTTCTTTAATAATAAGTTCATTTTCCTTCTCCTCAATTTCTTACAGATCATTTATAGTAGCTCAACAGTCACATAAGCTGGTCCTTTTATTACCACAGGATATAGTTTAAGTCTAATCATTTGAATTTGTCAAGTGAAGTCAGGCACTTTCTTGCTAGCTCTTTATATAACTTGGATTTCAACTCTCTTTGAGTTATATATTATATATATGTATGTATGTAGATATATATATGTTTTATTTTTTCCAAAAATTAAAATCATTCTCTGAAGAAAAGTAATACAGGATTTGAGTAGTTCTGCCTTCTTGATGTCTTCAGTTATCATCTTATCCATACTGAGCAGATATCTTATTGTTGTTTATCCTTTGTTGTCAAAAAGAATCCATGACATCAGGAGAAGGATATCTAACTTGCTCATGAATTGAATTTAAGAGTTATGCAAAGTCATCAGTCTCACTCTCTTCTTCAGTTATTAGAGTCCAGTGGCAAGACATAAGTCAAAAGGACTGTGTGATGGCTCCAAAATAACAGAAGTCCTATTCCTCCTTGTATGCTCTTTTTTTTCTCAGTTTAGCCACTGGACTCTAATACAACATTGTTGATAAGCATCAAATAAGAATATAGGTAAAGCATTTTGCAAATTCTAACACACTATATAAATGTTATTATTTTACTTTCCATCCTCTTTGTTTGCTTTTGTCTTCAGATTTTTATTCTTGATAGATTCCTGTTCCATCTGGGCTGACTCTCCATAGTAATATCAAACTCAAAGGATCAGTAATCTATACATAAAATTTTTTCAGACACAATATTGACTTAGTTTGAAAATTTGATATTTCCCATGTTCTATTGAATTGTTATTTATTTTGTTAAATTTTTCCTAATTATGCTTTTTTAAAATTATAACTTTTTATTGACAGAACCTATGCTTGGGTAATTTTTTTTTACAACATTGTCCCTTGCACTCACTTCTGTTCCGACTTTTCCCTCCCTCCCTCCACCCCCTCCCCCAGATGGCAAGCAGTCCTATACATGGTAAATATGTCACCGTATATCCTAGATACAATATATGTTTGCAAAATAGAACAGTTCTCTTGTTGCACAGGAAGAATTGGATTCAGAAGATAAAAATAACCCGGGAAGAAAAAAATACAAACAGTTTACATTCATTTCCCAATATTCCTTCTTTGGGTGTAGCTGCTTCTGTCCATCACTGATCAATTGAAACTGAGTTAGATCTTCTCTTTGTCGAAGAAATCCACTTCCATCAGAATACATCCTCATACAGTATCATTGTTGACGTATATAATAATCTCCTGGTTCTGCTCATTTCACTTGGCATCAGTTCATGTAAGTCTCTCCAAGCCTCTCTGTATTCATCCTGCTGGTCATTTCTTATAGAACAATAATATTCCATAACATTCATATACCACAATTTACCCAACCATTCTCCAACTGATGAGCATCCATTCATTTCCAGTTTCTAGCCACTACAAACAGGACAGCCACAAACATTTTGGCACATATAGGTCCCTTTCCCTTCTTTAGTATCTCTTTGGGGTATAACCCAGTAGTAGCACTGCTGGACCAAAGGGTACGCACAGTTTGATAACTTTTGGGGCATAATTCCAGATTGCTCTCCAGAATTGGTTGGATTCATTCACAACTCCACCAATAATGTATCAGTGTCCCAGTTTTCCCGCATCCCCTCCAACATTCATCTTTATTTTTTCCTGTCATCTTAGCCAATCTGACAGGTGTGTAGTGGTATCTCAAAGTTGTCTTAATTCGCATTTGGAACACTCTTTCATATGAGTGGAAATAGTTTCAATTTCATCATTTGAAAATTATCTGTTTTGACCATCTAATTATGCTTTAATCTGCTTCAGCCACCCCCAGAAGTATTGCTTCACTGCCTCCTCTGTTTTGGAACATGTAGTTTGAACATTTTTTAAACATTCCAACTAATCCTTTCTCTGAACCCTTGAAAAACTCTGCCTCCCCAAATCTAGAGTCTATGTCAGACTCTGCCCGATGTTTTTCTCATTCTTTAACAAAAATTCTAATATGGGAAGGTCACTTTCTTAAAAACAGTCCCATCACTTGTTCATCAGAAGATAGTTCCTCCTTGTTAGTGAAAGTGAGATCCAGAATAGAATATCCCTTATTGGTTCCTCCATTGTTTAGAGAAAGAAATTGTGATTAGTCCATGAATACATTGGTGATTCTGCCTTTACATTCATAAGATGCTTGGATAGTTGCAGTTCTCTTCCAATACTATTTCTCCTCTTTGTGCCAAATTTATGGTCTATTTACATTTGGTATATTTATTTCCTCTTTCTGTCCAGAGAGTCGGTATTACACTATCACAATAATACTGATCTATATGTATCTACATAGATTTTGATCTAGATATTCTTCACCATGCTTCCCCTTCCCTCTTCACCCCATCCATTATCCCACCTCAATTTTTAGATGCCATTAAAAGGAAACAAAATCACATATTAGAAATGATTAATAGATATCAGAGCTGGGAAAGACCTTTGGCAACTAAGCATCTAATCTTTACAGTCAAAGAAACTGAGTCCCAATAGAAGAAGACAGTCCAAAGTTACACAGTCAGTGAGTGTCAGAACTGGATACTGAAGTTAGATCTCCAAGAATCTTTTTTTCTGGTGTTCTTTCTGCTTCAATAAACCATTTCTCAGGGCAGCTAGGTAGTACAATGGATAGAGCACCAGCCTGAAGTCAGGAGGACCTGAGTTCAAATTTGTTCTCAGACACTTAATACTAGCTGTATGACCCTAGGCAAGTCACTTAATCCCAATTGACTGAAGAAAGAAAGAAAGAAAGAAAGAAAGAAAGAAAGAAAGAAAGAAAGAAAGAAAGAAAGAAAGAAAGAAAGAAAGAAAGAAAGAAAGAAAGAAAGAAATAGAATAGAATAAACCATTTCTCAATAAATGAAAACTATCCTTTCCTATTTCAGGCAAAGTATATTTTCATGTAGTCTGTGAGGTCAAACTCTCTTGGATGATTCTGGATGTCAATGAGGATGCTTTATAATATTATGAGACTTGATGTAATCAGCATTGCCTGATCTGCAAAAGGGGAACATCTACTGAACCTTCCTCTTTAATTTGGACTCTGGATATGTCAACCTCCATGTGATGAATGCCTTTGTCAAGCATGTGGCTCCCTATTTTATACTTCATTTGATATTGATAATCAGAAAATTGTTGAAAAGTTATTTCTGTGGTGATATCTATCAAGAAATTCTGTGTGATCTTCACATATGCATGGGAGAAATAGAGGGGAGCCTCAGAGACTACACTTTACCAAGTACAGTACTTTCTTGTAATGAGCAAACAATAGACCTAACATCTTTTATTCTCTGTACCTTTCAGTCGGTTGTGTAATGATGGAAATGTGGTTAGCTATAAGAAATTATCTGTGAAAAACTTTACTGTTCCTTTTCATCAAAGAATCCCTCTCTCAACAAGTATGTATATCATTCTTACAAAAATTTTATGGATGAGAAAGGAGACATGGGGGTCAGTAGTTACTGTTGTCTTCTTGATCATCCTTTTTTTGTAACAATGTGATTTCTTTTGTCTGCTTGTTTGGTATCTTTCCTTCTATGACATATCTTGAAAATTGATGGCTCAGTGCCTTCCAAATTGTGTGGCTTTCGCATATATTTCTTCTATGTATACTTGGTCTGTCTCGTCCACTTTTCTCATCTTCATTTTCTTAAGTGCCTTTTTCACAGTTCTCGGGAACTCGGGTGTTAAAAGTCCAAATGTGTTAGTTCTACTGTCATAGATGATGAAAATAGATCCCTATAGAAACATGGACATCTGCCCCAGTTCTAATCTATCTGTTGTTCCCCTTCCTGTTTCACCAGAGGCAATGTGGAGTACTGAATAGAGAATTGGACTTGGGGGTCCTTAAAACCTGGGTTCAAATTCTACCCAAACACTTACTAGCTTGTAATCCTGGACAAATAACTTCATTTCTACATGTCTAAGTTTTTCTATATGTAAAATGAAAGGATTTAACTCAATGGTTTCTAAAATCCCTTCTAGCTCTAAATCTTTAAATGCTCTTGGTATCAATCAATATGTATTTTTTTTATTTCTTTATTTTTTGCTGATGCAATTGAAGTTAAGTGATTTGCCCAGGCTCACACAGCGAGGAAGTATTAAGTGTCTGAGGTCAGATTTGAACCCAGGTCCTCCTGATTTCAGGGCTGGTGCTCTATCCACTGTGTCACCTAACTGCCCCAATTGACATGTATTTATTAAGTACCTACTCTACTAGGTACCATGCATTGAGAACACAAGTATAATGAACAAAATAATCCCTAATGGGATATGCAATAAGTACATATAAAAATGTATACAACATAAATATAAAACTTATAAATACAAATATACACAAAGGAGTTAAGTCCAAGATAATTTGAAAGGAAGCAATAGTGGAAGCTACCACTAGCAATTAGAAAACTTATAAAGGCTTCATGCTAAAGATGGCACCTGAGTCATATGTTAACGGAAGAGAGGGAGTCTGTTATTATCCCTGACATGAGGGACTGCCTGTGCAAAGATATAGGAGCATCATATGTGAGTAACAAAGACAAAGCCTGCAATGAATCAAAGAGTGAATGAAAAGATATCATTTCTAACGAGACTAGAAAGATAGGATAGGGTCAGATCATGAAGGCATTTAAAAGCTAAACAGATGAGTTCATATTTGATGCTAGGTGAACTAGAAAGCCATTAGAATTTGGCTGAATCGGAAAGTTACATTGTCAGATTTGTGTTTAAGAAAAATTATTTTGGCTGCCGGGGGTAATGTGAACTAGACTGGTGGTGAATAAGTTGAAGCAAGGAGACAAATTAGGAGGCTTTTGCTAAGGTCTAAGATAGAGCTTTTAAAATTTTTTCAACTCACAACCTCTTTTTTACCTGAGAAATTTTTACATGACCCTGGGTATATAGGTATATAAAATAGGCATGCAAATCAAACATTTACTGATAATACATCATAATTTTGAGACCTCTCCATTCAGTTACAAGACTCCATATGGTGTCACAAACCACAGTTGAAGAAACTGGGGGATAAGCAAGAAGGTGATAAGGGGCTAAACTAAGGTAGTACCTGTGGGAGAGAAAGGATCAAAAGGTACCTAGGGGGCACTGGGGAGAGCACCAGCTATGGAGCCAGGAGGACCTGAGTTCAAATCTGGATTCAGACACTTACTAGCTGTGTGTGATTCTGGGCAAGTCATTTTACCCTAATCAAGAGAGGGAGAAAGAAAGAGGGACAGAAGGGAGAGAAGGGGACAGAAAGGGAGATAAGGGAAGGGAGAGGAAGAGAATGGAAAGAGAGAGAAGGAGAGAGAGAAAGGGAAAAAGAGGAGGGAGAGAGAGAAAGTCAGACGCTAGGGTTGTGAAGGTAAAAAAAAACGATAAAAGCTGACAAATGATTGGATAAGTGGGGTGAGAAGGGTTGTTCTGGTGAATGTTTAATAATCTAGTCTCTCTCTCTCTCTCTCTCTCTGTATATATATATATATATATATATATATATATATATATATATATATACACATACACACACATATATATAGTGTTTTGGGTATGTGTGTGTGTTGTGTATCTACATATATATATATATACAACAGATGGTTATATATTATATATATATATATATATATATATATATATATACACACATGCCCAAAACACTATTAAGTTTAATTTACATTATTAACATTTTCTCCTTCACTTTCTTAAGTCTAGATGATTAACAAAACAATAAATCAAGAGCTGATTGTTAGTGTTTGCCAACTTCTGAGGTGTAAATGCTCACAAGTTTAATAATTGGCTTTGAGGATCCAGGTCAAGCTGACTTCAGCATAGGTCTGGACAATGAAGAGTGAAGAGTCAAGGATAATGGCAAGATCACAAACTTGAGACACTGGAAGGAAAGTGGCACCTTCAAAAAAAAAGAGGGTAAGGTGTAAAGGGAAAGAATGACCTCATTTAATTGAATTTCACTTTTAAATTTCTTCAGACTTCTTTTCTTCACTACTGCTCTTGGCTATCTTGTGAATAATATTGTTCATAATCTTCCAACAAAGTCCCCTGAAATGGTTTGCAATTATTTTATACTTTAAATGAGCATTGCTACTGGCTTTGAAAGTTCCATGGCCTCTTCTTAGTAGCAATTATTTTACATTAGTCAAATTTCTGTGGGAAATGATGATCAGTATGGTAAATGTCTTTTCTTTGATAGTTTTCCTATTTGGGGCATTGACAGCTTATTTAGATAAGTCAGGCTGGAAAACTGTCTTCTTCCTTTATCCCTTCAAATTTGGGGTTGATTTTGGTCTTCATTCTAACTAGTCAAAGGTCTGACTGAACATAGGTGATTCATAAATGTTTATCACATCAGTTAACAAGTAATTTCTTGTCTATTCAGATATTACAGTGGTCACATGCCAAAAATAGTTGGTGCAACCATTTCCACAAATGTCAAATATTTGTAACCAAAAATGACTCCGTAGTTATGGAAACATTGGGGCAGCTATTTCACATAAGATTTGAAAAGCATTGGAAAGGGCCAGTATGTGCATAAAAAGAGGGGGAAAAAAAGGAACTTCTGAGTTGAATGGCTATAAGAAACTGGGAATGGTAGGGGCAGATACAGCAGCTTCCAGGCAGTATTTATGATTTCCTGGGACAAATCAAAAACTGCAGATGCCAGATAGACTATTGGATCTTGCAAAAAGATGGTAACAGTAGTCTGGAGACAGGTTGAAGGCAATGGGAGTCATATCAAGAGAACAAGAAGATTTGAAAAGGAAGCAAAAATATAGTATGATACAGAATCAGTTCTTCACCAAGATCCTGTACCTTATCCTGTGATTCTACATATTAATGCTATTAGTTTGCAGCTGTGATGAGTTAAAATTTCTAAGAAACAGGGTTTCTTTTAAATTATAATCAATTTAATTAACTACATCTAAAAAGCAGTCAACAACATAGATTCATTGTTTCCCTTGGTGAGCAAAGAGGGGTATGTGTATGTGTGTGTGCACACACATACCCATGTAAGTCTTTTAAAAGGTGATACATCTGAGGGGGGAAATTAACTCTCATTGGTTAACATGCAATGAGAGAATGAATATAAATGGACTTATTCCAATGAGAGTCTTGGTATAAGTGACACTGAGGACCCTGTCTTGGTCAAACAGACTTACCAATATTTATATTCCCATCTGACAAAAGGAAGAACCCAGATTTTCCAAGACTTAAGTAAACACAATGAACAGAAATCTAACAATTCACTTAAAACATAGAACTCCTTTACTCTCATTGATTAGATCTTAGCCTTCCTGTCTGGGTAAGTCTTATTCAAGATTTCCTACAATGGTTGATTTCTGGATGAGAGTAGGAAACCTTTTCATCCTAATTCAATAATTGGTTAATATATGAAAGAAATAATCATTTCTCTCAAAAGGATGATAATTAAATGTCTGGGATCAGAAAGGAAATAAATAATTAGAAAGTAAACTATAGCTATTTCCTTGATAACAAGGATTGGATGTGATTCCTTTTTCTGTTCTTGAAATGCTTTTTAATAAACATTTTCTATGTGGAAATGTTGATTGTTAGCCTGATGCTCACAGAGGAAGTGAAGACCCTCTCAGTAGAAACCTAGAAATAAGTCAAATTAAGTTGACTTCAAGGACTGAACTCTTGAGCATGAGAGAGTGTGTGGGACTGAGCCATTATTGAGAAAACTTCAAGACTGTATTTAATTCATATGAACTCAGAGCTATGGTGTGGAGTCAGAACATCAATTTCCAATTTCATTTTTTTATGTAATTCAGTCTTCAGTTATGTCCTTTGCCTTATGATTCTTCTTAAATAAAGTATTTATTTTCCATAGTCATAATTTTCTTTTGGTGTATTTTATTTCTGAATCCCAAACTATATTTTCCAGTGCAATTTCTGCCACATTCTAAGTGGCCACCTTTGCGTTGAGGGAACTGAGTATCTGCATATGTTCACTTGGTTTAAACAATTTTGTCAAGTTCTTCATAAAATTTCTCTTCACAACAGATGGAACTCAAATGGCTATCACTATCCTGACGGATTTTTTCTTTTCTTTTCTATTTAGCTTTGCTCATTACAAACTCCTTTCTCCTCATGTGAGATGAACAAGAACCCAGTGAAGTGATGTTTCTTATTGCTTCTTCCCACATAATGAAATTAACGCTGCCACTTGTTTTGCTACCTTTTCCCAGGAGAACCTGGTAGCCATCTCTTCCTTTAGTATTACCTCCTTATGTCCTCTAGTCCTTTTTGTACTGATATGGTTCATTTCCCCATTACATTGGTCATTGGACAAAGATCTCACTGTTAAGATGCCGACATTGTTGATAGTAAAAAGATTGTGTGATTGCTAGCATTTTTTTCAGCATTCTTCCACCATCCTTGCAGGAATTAATTAAAGAACCCTTCATGATACAAAGTTATTCTATATTTTGAATTATTTAATGGGTTATAGCACAAAGAATTCATCATACAGTCTCTTCATGATGAGCTTCTCAGTGATTAGACTGGGTCACAGAATTTTAAAGCTAGAAAAGAACTCAGTGATCATCTAGTTCAAACCATGTATGTAAAAGAATCTTTATTACAATAAAAATAAGGATTCATCCAACCTTTGCTGAAAGATCTCCTATGAGTGAAAAATTCATCAATTCTATAGACATCTCATTCCATGTTTGGATTGCTCCAATCATCAGGAACATTTTTCTGACAAGGAAATTTTGCTTTATTTGCCTCTATGAAACTTTTATCTATTACTCGTGGTTCTTCACTCTGGGAACAAACAGAATAAATTTAATCTCTTTTCTCAATCTTTCAGATACTTGAAGAAAGCTGCTATACTTTCCTTGGGTCTCTTCTTCTTCAATCTCCTCTTACTTCAATTGACACGCTTGTGGAATGGATTCACAACTCTTCCCAATGCAGATTGCTTTCCTTTAGATGCTATCCATGTTGTCACTATCCTACTTAAAATTGGAGACAAAGAACTAAATACAAAACTGTGGTGGTATGGGCAGGACTAAGTATAGTAATACTATCATCTCCTCATTCCTGGAAGCTACTTCTCTCTTAATTCAGATCAAGATAACATTAGCCTTTAGAACTATGCTCAAAAAGTTATCAAACTGTGCATACCCTTTGATCCGCTTGTATGTCAAAGAGATATTAAAGGAGGGAAAGGATCTGTATGTGCACGAATGTTTGTGGCAGCCCTTTTTGTGGTGGCTAGAAACTGGAAACTGAGTGGATGCCCATCAATTGGAGAATGGCTGAATAAATTGTGGTTTATGAATATTATGGAATATCATTGTTTGGTAAGAAATGACCAATAGGATGATTTCAGAAAGGCCTGGAAATACTTATATGAACTGATGCTGAGTTAAATGAGCAGGACCAGGAGATCATTATATACTTCAACAACAATACTATATGATGATGAATTCTGATGGACCTGGCCATCTTCAGCAATGAGATGAACCAAACCAGTTCCAATAGAATAGTAATGAACTGAACCAGCTACATCCAGAAAAAGAACTCTGGGAGATGACTATGAACCACTACATAGAATTCCCAATTTCTCTATTTTTGTCCACCTGCATTTTTTATTTCCTTCACAGGCTAATTGTACAATATTTCAAAGTCTGATTCTTTTTGTACAGCAAAATAATGTTTTGGACATGTATACTTATATTGTGTTTAATTTATACTCTAATATATTTAACATGTATTGGTCAACCTGCCATCTGGGGGAAGTGGTGGGGGGAAGAAGGGGAAAAGTTGGAACAAAAGGTTTTGCAATTGTCAATGCTGAAAAATTACCCATGCATATATCTTGTAAATAAAAAGCTATAATATATATAAAAAAGATGACTTTAGCCTTTTTTAGCTGTCATATCATATTATTGAATTGTGTTGAGCTTGTAATCCACTCAGATCTTTTTCAGACAAACAGCTGAATAACCACGTTTCCTACCTTGTAATGGTGAGGTCAAATTTTTGAATATGAAAATCATATTTACCCCTGTTAAATTTCATGATACTGAATTCTGTCAAATGTTCTAGCCTTGGAAGTTTCTTTTGCTCGCTAACTCATTCATCCATTATATTGGGCAGTTCCCTCAGATTTATTTCAACTGCAAATTTGATGAGCTTGCCATCTATGAATATATCTAAATCACTGATAAAAATGTTAAGTATGTATACCCCATTTGAAACTTCTTTCCAACTCAACATTGAACAATTATTAACTACTTTTTGAGTATTGCTACTCAACCAATTTCAAATTCATTTTGAATTATCTTCTAGACCACATCTTTCCCAAGAATCACATTACCATTACAAACACTTTGCTAAAAATCTTGGCAATTATATATATGTCATATGTTTATGACCAATTTTGCAACCCTATTGAAAAAGGCAAATAAATTTAGTCTGGTATGGCCTGTTCTTAATGAAATCACTTCTTGATTCTTGATTGCCATCACTTTCTTTTTCACTAGCAAACTCTTTTTAACGACCTGTTCTAAAGTTTTTTCCAAAAACTGAATTCAAGACCAGAGGAGTCAAGACCACTGGTCTATAATTTCCAGATCAGATTCTGTTCTTTTCCCTTTTTCAAAATCAAAATAGCTTAGTTCTCACACAGCAGACATAGCCTGTCACAGAGATCATAATCAAAGCTCTTTCTACTTGATAGCTCCTGCTTCACCTTACTGTCTTAGGTCTCCAAAAGGGCTTCTGTGCTAATACCAGTAGCTGTTAAGATATGATTACATTGGAAATGTAGCAAGTGGATTTGGACAGACCTTTCTCAGAATGCCAATCTATCTCCAATGTTACAGTGAATTATCAGAGTAAAACTTGTATGGGGGCCCTTTAGATTAGTGATGGTCACACTGGTTCCCAGAGAAAAGAAGGGATCTTCCAAAGGTCACCCAGAGAACTAATAGCAAAAGTGGGTTTTGATCACAGGTATCCTGATTCCCACTCCAAAACTGTTTCAATAAAAACAGTTTCCTTGCCTATTACGGAGAATGAAAAATATTTATATTTTTCAAAGTCACCCCTTGGTTTAAAGACAGACTTTGGTGATAAGGTTCTGATGAGGCACCAGGGATCCTCTGATAATCAGAAAGACCTTGGCTCAACCTTCACTTTATCAATGATGTAATGTGGGCTCAAATCCAGAAAGGTCTTTTCTGCAACATATGCCCTAGTATGCTGATCAAGCTCATCTTAACAATGAGGAAATAAACAGAAAGTCTACATAGACTTCTTGACCCTAAGCTACAGTGAGATCAAATAGAGGAATAGACCTCAATGACAAGAAAATAGAGTTTGAAAAACTGATAAAAGCAAGAGGGCATTACCTAGAGCTTGGTGCATGACTGGTCCACTACAAACTTGTGGCATTTAATATCAGCTATACCCTCACTACAGTAATGTAGTCCCTTTATTCTTCCCTAGTTTATTTTTAGGGCACCTAAGTAGTATAGTGGATAGAGGGCCAGTCCTGGAATCAGGAGTTCCTGAGTTCAAATCCTGCCTCAAACATTTACTGTCACTCTATGAAAGCCCATTTGCCTCAGTTCCTCAATTGTTAAAGGAGCTGGAGAAAGAAATATCTTTGTCAAGAAGACTCCAAAATGAGGTCACAGTCAGACATGATTGAAACACCTGAACAACAACCTTGCTTCACACAGCAGCTGTTCATATCATACTCCCTAACTAAGCTCCCCAACATTACATCTCAGGTCCTCTTCCCTCTCTCTCCCTATTTCTTGATGATCCAGTTCACATGTGGTTATTATTGTTATGCAAATAACTCTTAGGTCCATATATCCACCTCTAGACACCCATCTGAATCCCTTAGCATCAACTGCCATTTGGACATGGGCACTTCATAGACATCGCAAAATTGATATATCCAAAACAGGACTCGTATTTCCCAAAAAAATCCATTCCCTTTTCTGAATTTGCACTATTTCTACTAAGAGCAATATCAGACTTCCAATCACCTGGGTTCACAAGTTTGGAGTCATCCTTGACTCTTCAATTTCACTCAGCTTACATATCCAAGAGGTATCGATGTTTCATCCATGACATCTTACATGTGACCCCTTCTGCCCCCCAATACAATCACCACTAAATAGATACCCTTATCATCTCTCAATGGTAATACTTATAGAGCTTGTTTTTTCTGTCTCATACATCTCCCCTTTCCAAGCCATCCCTTCCTCAGCTACCAAAGGAACTTTTCCTAAGGTACATATCTGACCCCATAGTTCTTTTACTTGGAGGATTCTAGGAGTTTCCCATTACCTCTAGGATCAAGTACAAACTCATCTGTCCAGTGCTCTATTATACCACTTCACTTTGATATCTGAGACTCTTTACAACCTATACCCAACCTACCTTTTCAGCCTTTTTATACATTAGGACTCTTCATTCACTCTAGAGTCCAGCCCATAGCAGCCTTCTTCCTTGATTTATTTATTTGGTGGGAAGAGAATGGGGGTGGGGGGGATAATTGAGGTTAAGTGACTTGCCCAGTATCACACAGCTAGTAAGTGTTTGAGGTCAGATTTTAACTGGGATCCTCCTGACTCTGGTTCTTTATTCACTGTATCATCTAATTGTCTTGCAGCCTTCTTCTTTATATGTAACATGCTATCTTCCATTTCTGGGCTTCTTAGAATCCCTTCTTAGAACCTTAGAATCTCTTCCAGCAAAAACAAACAAGGATTGAATTAACTCTGACTTCAGCTCACCAGAAAGTTTTCTATATAATCCCTGGGCTTCAAAGGCTCTGTGGTTCCTTCAAATTTATTGAGGATTTATTCAGACTTAGTTTGCTTTAGATTGGTTCAATCAAAATGTCTAGACTTTCTGTGATTCCATGAATCAAGTCTGAGGTCCCCCACCTCTTACCTACTTATTTATAAAGGATATATATGTCCTACTGTATTCATGCATCAATATTGTAAAATAACACATCAACTCTAGCCTCAGACACTTCCTAGCTATGTGTTCCTGAGCAAGTCATTTAACTTCTTTCTGCCTCACTTCCATGAGGATAAAAATAGCACTTGCCTCTCAGAGTTGTCATAAAGATCAAAAGAAATCTTTGTAAAGCATTTAGCAGAGTGTAAAGCATTTAGACACTATATAATAGTGTCTATATAAACTCTAGCTGTAGAAGAAGTAGTATATCTCATGTACATTACATAAAGTATACAAATGAACATTTAAAAGGATAAAATAAACAGTCTTTTAAGAAATATTTTACCAAGAAAAATGTGATTGAAGAAGCTTCATTATTTTAGAAAAAAAATCTCTATGTCCTGGGAGAAAGAATGGATGTGAAAATAACAATTGTTTGTTAGTAATTAATTACTCAATTAATTTTTATCCCTCTAGTTAGCTACACAGATGAATTTCTTTTAGCTACTTTTTATGAACAATATAATAATAAAGTAATAGGATGTAGCAATTAGGGCACATAATAGTGTTTCTAATAAGGAATCATATTTTTCTGTTTGTAAATATTCCTTCTTTAAAATGATGAAAAATGGAGGGCAGAGCAAAGAGTCAAGAAGAGTTCAACTCTTATCCAAGTCACTTAACTTCTGCTTGCCTTAGTTTCCTCAACTGTAAAATGGTGATTAAGAAAAATAGCACCTACCTCCCAGTGTTGTTGTGAAAATCAAATGAGAAAATATTTATAAAGAATTTAGCACAGTTCTTGACATATTGTGGGCACTTAATAAATGTTTATTACCTTCTCTTCCAGCAAAAACAAACAAGGATTGAATTAACTCTGACTTCAACTCACCAGAAAGTTTTCTATATAAATCTATTTCTTTTTATTCACATGGTTCTATCTTTTGACTCTACTCCTGCCAGGTCCCTTTTCCCTTTTATGAAATTTTTCCTGTAATCTCCATTTTGGAAAAGGGCTCCAGACTAATCATCCCTGATAATCAGAACTTGGTCACTATGGCACCTCCTGGATAACTCATTGTAGACTGCCCCACCTTTTAGCTCCTTCTTATATGTTGTCTTCAACAGGTAGAATGAAACTTCTTGAGAACAGTCACTGTCTTTCTTTCTGCTTTTATTTGCACCCCCAGAACCTGTCTCTGTGCCTGACACTTAGTAAGTACTTAAATACTTGTTGATTGAGTGAATGACCTTTATCTAAGGGATGGCAACATGCCTTAATTTCCTATTAATATTTGGATAGTTCATGTGTCTTTGTATTAAAGGGAAGAATGGCAAGAAGGCTGCTTTGGCTGGAGTAAGAGAAAGAAAGTCATCGTTCAGTCATTCTTGGTCATGAGTGACTTTTTGCCCCATTTGGGGTTTTCTTGGCAAAGATACTGAAGTAGCTTGCCATATCCTTTTTCATCTCATTTTACAGATGATGAAACTGAGTCAGGCAGCATTTAGTGATTTGTCCATGGTTACCCAGCTAATAAGTTGATGAAGCCAGATTTGAACTCAGGAAAATGATTCTTCCCAATTCCAAACCCCAGGTGCCCTGTGAGTGAAAGAGAGCAAAGTGTAATAAAACCACAAAGGTAGAAATTGTGAAGAACTTTAAAGGCCAAACAGAAGATCCTAAAGGCAATGGGGGGGGGTCACATTGTAGATATGAAGATTTACAAACAGAAAAGTATGATTCCTTGTTAAAAAAAAACTATTATTAAAAGGGTGGCATAAATCAGATTTCAAATGAGAAAAATCATTTTGACAGTGGTGGGAAAAATATATTGGAAAGGGTAGAGAGATTTGAGGCACGGAAACCCAAAATGAAACTATTACAATAATACAGGTGAGAAGTGATAAAGGCTTGAGCTAGGGTGCTAGTTTTATGAATGGAAAGGTGCATAAGAATATGGGGGATTTTGTGAAACAATGACATTTAAAAGTTGCTTCAATACACATGACACAATAGTCAATGACCATAGTAATCTATTGTTTGATAAACCCACAGACTACCAATTCTGTAATAAGAACTCACTGTTGGACAAAAATTGCTGAAAACACTAGAAAATAATGTCAGAAACTCAGCATAGACCTACATCTCATATCTCTTACCAAAATAAGGTCAAAATTGGTACATGATTTAGATTAAGAAAATTATATAAATAAATTAAGAGAGCAAGGGACAGTTTACCTATCAAATATTTGGAGAAGGGAGAAATTTAGGATGAACAAAAAACTAGAGAACATTATGAAATGCAAAATGGGTAATTTTGATTACATTAAATTTAAAAGGTTTTTGAAAAAAAAACAATGCAGCCAAGATTAAAAGGGAAGAAGAAAGATGCAAAAAAAAAAAAATTGCAGCCAGTATTTCTGATAAAAGCCTCATTTCTAAAATATGTAGAGAATTAACTCAAATTTACAAGAATATAAACCATTCTCCAATTGATAAATGGTCAAAGCATATGAATAGGCAATTTTCAGATGAAGAAATTAAAATCATCTGTAGTTATATGAAAAAATGTTCTAAATCATTATTGATTGAGAAATACAGATTAAAACAATTCTGAAGTCCCACCTCACTCCTCTCAGATTGGCTAAGATGACAGGAAAAGATTATGATAAATGTTAGAGGGGATGTAGGACTGGGACATTAATGCATTGTTGGTGAAGTTGTGAACTAATCCAATTATTCTGGAGAGCAATTTGGAACGATCCCCAAAATGTGCATATCCGTTGATCTAGCAGTGTCACTAATGGGTCTATATCCCAAAGAAATCAAAAAAGAGGGGAAAGGGCCCACATGTGCAAAAATGTTTGTAGCAATTCTTTTTGTGGTGACAAAGAATTGGAAAATCAGTGAATGCCCGTCAATCAGGGTATGGCTGAATAAATTATAGTCTGAAAGTAACGAAATATTGTTCTATAAAAACGATGAGCTGACTGAGAAATATATACATATGTGTGTTATATATACATATATGTAAGTATACATACAAAAATATGTCTATATAAATATGAGAGTAAGAAATCAAAGATGACACAAAAATGACTAGGGAAATACTAATATCCCCCAAAAGAAATAGGAAAATTCAGAAAGGGATGGATTTGGGGGAAAAGATAATACAATGAAAGATGCAACAAAAATCACAGCCCATTCATGTCTGTTCCTCCTATGTGATTCATTCTGTCCTACTCCAAACAAAAGGGGCAGGGCATGTATTTATTGCTCACCACTTTTCTAATGGAAACCTGCTTTAATAGATTTTTTTGTGATCTGGGGAATGGGTATGCTAAGGTATTGTGGAAAGGAGTGTGTGTGTGAAAATTTTACAGTGATGGTAGGAAATCCAATTGTTACGGATGATTAGGTTGAAGATGGGTGCTAACTTCCCTGATGTGATGAAGTCTGTAGAGGGGGGTAGATTGAAAGCTTGTCCAGCTATGAAGGGGGCAGAATAGAAAATATTGAATAATGGGGGAAAGATCAGTATGGTTGAAGGAAGGCCCCACAATTGATAATGAGAGGGGAAGAAAAATGTGATCCAACTTTCTGTCCTCTATCTGGTTAATCACGTACCCCATGGGTCAGGTCATTCCCATTCTCTAATACTAGGGCCTTTATTTTTGAAAGGCTTAATAAAGGGAAACATTTCCGAGGATGGTCATAATCTCTGATTCTGAAAGGATGAACCTGGAGAACCTGGTCTGAGGTACTCATTCTACAAGTTTGGGGCACCCTCAGTTTCAGAGACCACCAAAGCATGGATGATCCACAGGAAGCAATAGAATAAAAATGAATGGGCAGATCAGATGATGACCCCTACTGAAATCAAAGGATATAGTCACAGGAGTATTGGGGAACAGCATATTGGAACACTCCTGGGGGACTGAGATGGACGGCACCTTCTGGGAATGGAGGAATGGTGGAGGGAACATTGCTTTGGGAAAATGAATCTCAACTGCTCCAACTATAATCCTCCTATAAGTCATAGGACTCTAAGGGAAAATTACTCCTTGAGGAATAATATTTTCTATAGACTCAGACACAAGTCTTATTTGTTTCTATCAACTTGTAAATAACCACAGTGTATATATTGAGCCATGTGAGGCTATGAGCTCATAAGAGCAGCCGGTGGCTATCCTTGGGGAGGGTCAGATGCTGAAATTCCAAAATCTTAGATAGCTAACATTTATATGGTACTTACTGTGTGCCAGGAACAGCGCTAAGCACTTTACAGTGATTAAAGATAACAAGTCAAAAATGATTCTCAAAGTGTACCTAGGTCTTTCACATAAAAAACCCCTTTTGACATAAGATTTGCATGTAATATGTGTATAATAATATGCTCCTTTCAGGAAGGAAGGGACTCAAAGCAAAAGTCCTCTGTACATCCTTTCCATTTCTAAGATTGATGATTGTACAAAGACTGTGATATAGATTAAATTTTCCTATAGATCAGTAGTAGGGAATCTTGTTTTTTTTCTGAGAATGGGCCATTTGAATATTTATAACAAAGTTGATGTTAGGTCATACAAAATTATCATTTTCTAGAACTCAAGCAGTGTGAGGTTGTTGTACCTACCTTTCAGGTCATCATCGCCAGTGATTGATTATACAAATAATTTCATAATAATTTCACAGGCCTTATACAGCCAGCAGGCCTGACAATTCCCAAAACTATTATAGATGAAGAAACTTCCCTAAAGTAGGGAAGTTACAATGCCAAGGTCACACAGAAGTAATCAATTCAAGACATTAACACAAGTCTCTATATTTTGTCTCTATATTATGTAACCTAGAAAAAAAAGGAATTAAAATAGGGTTTTAAAATAACAATTTTCAATTTCATTTTGTGACTCATCCTTTATTACATCTTGGATTTTTCCTCAGTGCCTGGTACCTCCAACATCTTTCCACTATAATAGCTCCTCCTCTCATTAGTGAGTTTATCCCCCCCACCAAAGTTTCCATTTTAAGTAGACCAACTTTCTTTCTCTTCTATGTTCTGCTTCCCAGCCTCCTAACTGTGGCCCCACCTGGATACAATTCCTTATTGGAAAATTGACATTGAGAGAGACTCTCTTTTTGACTAATCAACTTTACCTAGGTTGTAAGTAACTCGTTCAGCCTATCCTATCCCTAAACAAAAATCCCCTCTATACCATATCTGGTAAGTCATCATTCAGTAGCAAATCAATCAATTAAAAAGCTCTTATTAAATGTCTATTGTATGCCATTCAGTTATGCTAGGTACTATGGATACAGATACAGTGCAATAATCCCTGGACCCAAGAAACCTAGATTTTATCAGAGAGAAAACAAGTAATAATAGCAATTTAATAGTGGTATTGTTATTATTATGTATTTGCATTTATTTATATATAATATGTATATGTCATATAATATATGAAATATATAATATATAATAATTATATAGCATTTTAAGATATACACAGTTCTTTATATATATTCACTCATTTCATTCTCATAACAACTCAGGGATGTAAATATTTTAATTATCCCCATTTTACAGATGAAGAAACTAAGGTACAGAAAAGTTAAGTGATTTGCCCTGGATCACACAACTAATCAGTGTCTGAGGCAGGATTCAAACTCAGGTCTTCCTGACATCAGTTTTTTGCTCTTTTCACTGTATCCATGTAGCTGCCCCCTCCCTCCCTCCATCCTTCCTTCTTTTCCTCTCTCCTTCCATCCTTCCCTCCTTTTCTCCTTCCTTTCCTGTTCCCCTCTATCTTTCTCTCTTTCTCCCCTTTCCCTTCTTCCCTCTATCCCTCCCTCCCTCTTCCTCCTCCTCCTCCTCTCTCTCTGTCTCTCTCTCCCTCCCTCTCTCCCTTTCTCTCTGTCTCTCTCTCCCTCCTCTCTCTGTCTCTCTGTCTCTCTCTCTGTCTCTCTCTCTCTCTCTCTCTCTCTCTCTCTCCCTCCTCTCTCTATCTCTCTGTCTCTCTCTCTCTCTCTGTCTCTCTCTATCTATCTATCTATCTCTCTCTCTATATATATATATTATATATATATGTAAGTATACAAGTCTATACAGAATGCATTTCAAGAAAATGAATACAAATACATACAAGGCTAGGAGGCAGGCACTGAAAGTTGAAGGAATCAAGAAATGCTTTGTGTAGAACACGATGCTTGAGCTGCTCTTGCATCAGAGGCCAGGAGGGAGGGCTTTTCATGGATAGGAGATGATATGGACTACAGAAGTGGCCAGCTGATCATTGACACAGGTTTATGAGATGATGCAAGAGATGAGCTTTTTCATCTTTTTGAAATTACTTGATCAGCCAAGGGTCCAGATCATGATTTTGGTCTCTTGAGCCCCGTGTTCTGACTGGAACAACCAAGCTGGAGCCATGTGAATGAGATGGAGCTCTAGATGATTTGCTAAATTTTTATCAGATCATTTGTCCATGAATTCAATCTGAAAGTCACAGAAAGCCCCTAGGTATGTGGTCCTGGACAGGTTGGAATACTACAGGAGTTCAAGCCCTGATCTGAAGTCATAAAACTGGGCTTCAAATCCAGAAGCTGACACAACAAGACACAGAAACAAGAAATAAGATCCTCCCTTTGGATTTCTCATCTCTAAAGGGAAGGGATAGAGAGCCAGGTCTGGAGTCAGGAAGACCTGAGTTCTACCTTAGACACTTACCAGCTATGTGACCCTGGGCAAGATACTTTACCCTATTTGCCTCAGTTTCCTCATCTATAAAATGATTTGGAGAAGGAACTGAGAAACCATTCCAATATCTCTGCCAAGAAAACCCAAATGGGATCCAAAGAGTTAGACACAACTAAAAGAACTGAAAAAAACTGAAAAAAAAAACCAACCTTAATTTAAAAACAGGGAAACTAAGGCAAAGAGAAGGGAAAGTTCCTAGAGGATATTAATTAATGTACCTAGGCCAGAAGGCCAGTCTCTTGGCTTTTAGCCCAGGATCTATTCCACCATCATGTGTTTCTTGAATTCTCCTTAAGGTAGAAGAAACAAATAAGCTACAGACAGGGCCACGCATCACATGCAAACACAGACTGTGCATAAGAGATCACATGGAAAGAGCCCCCTTTTTTCTTCATTTGTAGAACTTTCTCAGCTCTATCCAATGGCAATTGCAAGATAAACTAACAAGAGGGAAAACCTCAATTGTTAAAAAATAATAATAATAATTTATGCTACTACTAATAATAATGTCTATACTGCTTTAAGGTTTACAAAGCACTTAACAAACATTATATTATTTGATCCTCAAAAACAACCCTGAGAGGTAGGTTCTATTTGTGTGTGTGTGTATAGATATATATGTGTATGTGTATATATTTGTATATGTGTGTGAAATATATATATTTTTCCCAGGGTCACACAGCTAGGATGTGTTAAGTGTCTGAGGCCAGATTTAAACTCAGGTCCTCCTGACTTCAGGGCTGGTGCTCTATCCACTGTACCACCTAGCTGCCCTGTGTGAGATATATATTTACGTGTATACATAAGTGTATATATATACATACAATATAATAGGATAGTATGTATAATTAAAATATATATTATAGTTTTATAATATAGGATTATATAATATGTAATATATGTATATATATAATATAATATGTGATATATATGTGACTTTTTGTAGTTCAGGAAACTGAGGCAGACAGAGTTGCTTTGTCATACCACTAGTAAATGTATGAGGCTGGCTTTGAATACAGATAGATTATAAAAGAAACAGAAAGCTGCTGTAAAAAGACAGGTTCAATTTCTCACTCTCCACTCTACTTTCCTAGATATTTCTCCACAAGCTCCCTCTCTCTCTCTCTCCAGGTCGGGTTTTTTCGAATCACTCTGGTGTTCTGGCACTGGCCCCAGTGGACACCATCTCATCCCTTGCCCACCCTCTTGGGTGGACTCTTCCCCTGCAAAGCCCAGAAAAGCTTTATTACATGCAAAAGCATCCCTCCTGCCTCCCTCCCACCTCCAGTCCATTGGTCCATGGCTCAAAGGAGATTATTGCCAAAGCTTGTGGAGGCTGCTTGTGATACCCAGAGACCTGACTCCAAGATGATCTCCACATTCCCTCCTAAGATTCCATGTTCTATAACCTACCGGGTCCCTCGAGCTCTCTCATCTCTCAAATGAGGGGGTCAGGGGAGATGATCTCTAAGGTCCCTTCCAGCTCTAAATCCTGAAATCCTCTGATCTCCATGATAAGCTCTGCCTGTAAAAATAACTGAGTAAGTTCCCTCGGTCCAGACTAAGAGAGAGAGGCAAGGTAATACAACCTCACTGCCCGCGACCTGCTTTTGGCTCCTCCACCTGCCCCTTGCAGCTGTGTGATCCTTAACACTTAACAGCTTTCAGCCTCGGTTTCTTCCTCTGGAATAGGAGAGCAAAAATCCTCATCCTCTCTGGCTCCAGCCTCGCTGTGATCAGAGTGCTTTGCAAATCATTAATCCTGTGCAGCATGTGTAGACAGCCTGACTGACAAGTTGTTTCCAGCATTTTTTTTTACTTAATTCAATAATTCATCGGAGGCTTAGGCAACACACAGATAACCTCAGGCTAAATCCCTCAGGAGAGGTTTTTTTCCTTGAATGTTTTTCTGGAACCAAACCTGACAATCGGAGCATTCAAAGGAGACATATCAGGGACGAAGGTCTTAAATTACAAAAGATTCATTTACTGGATTTACCTAAAATGTCTTTTTTCCCCCCAATATCACTCCTGGGATAGAAAAAGGAAGATTCCACTTACTAAAAAATGTATTGACTATTGTGTGTGAGGCAATATTGCTACAAAGAGTAGGTGTGTGATGTAGTAAAAACACTGCTGGTATTGGCGTTGGAACTACTCAGTTGCAGCTTCTGCTCTCTGTGTGACAGTGAACAAGTGATTTTACCTGTTTGTACCTCAATTTCCCCATCTATAAGATGGGATAATAGCACTTCCTATATCGCAGGGCTCTTATAAAGAAAATCCTTTGTGGAGGCAGCCTACCATAGCTGGAAAGAGTATAGGACTCAGAGCCAAAAAATCCTAGATTCTAATGTTGCCTTGGACACACTTTAGCTGGACAACCAAGGGGACAACCTCCCTAAGCCTCGATTTCCTTTTCTGTAAAATGGGGATAATCATAATATCTACCTCACAGATTAAGAGAATCCAATTAATAAGGTGATTACAGTGGACAGAGTGATGGAGTCAGGAAGACCTGAATTCAAATCCTACCTTTGATGTTTATTAGCTGAGTGACCTTTGACAAATCATTTAACTTTTGTCTGCATAGTTTTTCTTTTTTTTCCTCATTCTTTTAAAATACATAATATTTTATTCTTCCCCAATTACTGGTTTAAAAATTTTTTAGGATTTTAAAAAGTTTTGAATTTCAAGTTCTATCCCTCCATCCTCTCCTCCCTCCCTGAATCTGTAAGTAATCAGATATATACATGCATCTGTCTTGCTTTTCTCTTCTATAAATGGAAATATTAATACCACATATTTCTCAGAATTGTAATGATCAAATGAGATTATAATTGCAAAGTCAAAACATAATTTGTAGCATTATGTAAATGCTAGCCATTATTATAGTCTCATCCCTCAGTTTTCAGATTTGGAAACTGAGGCACATAACTATAAAATGACTTGCCCATTGTCACACAGCCAGTAAGTATCTAAAATAAAAAAATTTTTAAATTATTTTTAATTAAAGCTTTTTTATTTTCAAAATATATGCATGGATAATTTTTCAACATTGATCCTTGCAAAATCTTGTATTCCAATTTTCCCCCTTCCTCCATCCCTTCTCCTAGATAACAAGTAATCCAATATATGTTAAACATGGTAGAAATATATGTGAATCAAAATTTTAAAAAAATCAGGTTTTCACTGCCTCTAAATCTATAGCCCTCTCTTCTATGACAACTAGCTGACAACAAATAGAACATGAATTTTTAATCACTTTAATTAATCATTGTTCATTTTAAATAATTAATATTAACTAAATTAATGTATCCAAAGTATTACTACATTTTGTCTATATTGACCCAACCATAGATAATACCAAGCTTATATCTATTCTGCTCTCGGGGCCCAGACTTGTGTTAGGGTTGCATTTAGCAACTTCAGATTTATCCGATGATAGATTCACCTGCCAGATCCCTGAATTAAGGTGGTAACCAGTTTGTATTTGTTTTGTCCCCCACCTAAGTTGCCCCCAAAGCATAATGGTCTTCATAAAATTATAGAAACATGACTTCATCATGTAAAATGGGGGAGTTGAACTCCATAAATTAAAACATTTCTTTCAGTTCTAAATCTATGATTCTTTGAATACAAAAGGTTAAATAATATGACCAAAGTTACATAAGAAGTAAGTGAAGGAGCCAGAATTTGACTTTAATGACAGGGGGATGAGGGAGGGAAAAAGCTTGTCCTTCAATTTAAATTTTAACAGCAAAACAAAACAGCCCAGACATTCTTTCTTCCATGTCAGCTGATAGCTTTCAACCTATCTGTAATCTCCAATCTTTAAACCTGGGAAGGCAGAATCCTGTTCCTCAAAGTCTATCTTTTGAATAACTTTGTGCTGCAAGGGACTTTCTTAATGATACCCAGTTCAGGGTTCATTCCTGTAAAAGTCAGTCGTCTCCACTCCATTGTCAGCCCAAAGACATCACTCCTAACTCTGTCCTGAAAAAGCAAGGCCTTGATTATATAAGGGACTAGGCAAGAAAGGATCATTATAGAAAATTAATTTATTTGTGTTCCCTTTATTCCTGAAATTTTCGGGATAAATTTATTAATCTTTTTGCAACTTTCTACTTGTTACCTTTCTGCTCTCTGGAGCTAAACAAAAGTTAAACTGGACAAAAATTCTCCTCCATGACAGTGCATCAAATATTTAAAAACAGCTCTTCCAACCCTTCTTTTCTCTAGGACTCAGGGTCCTCAAACATTTTAAATAGGGGACCAGTTTATTGTCCCTCATACTGTTGGAGGACCGGACTATAATAAAAACAAAAACTTTGTTTTGTGGGCCTTTAAATAAAGAAACTTCATAGCCCTGGGTGAGGGGGATAATCAGCCTTAGCTACTGCATTTGGCCCACGGGCCGTAGTTTGAGGACCCCTGCTAGGTTTTGCATCCCTAGCTTCTTCTGTCCCGTATCATATGACACCAATTCATTTTTTTTATTTTAATTCTTTCCTATAATTAAACTTTTTTTAGGTCTCCATTGTTCCTCTCCCACCTCCTCTCCATCCCATTGAAAAACAAGGAAAATAAAATCCCATATTACACAAATGTATATAGTCAAGTAAAATAACTTCTCACATTACGCATGTCCTAACCATCTGCGAATCTATATGTAGACACATAAGATAATATAGATAATATATATACACAATTATATATAATGATATATATTATTCATATACACATATAGGACATAGCTATTGTGAGTTTTGCTTGACTACATATATGAATACATATATATTATATATGTAGTATATAGGAACATAGACAAAGACATTGAAAGAAATGATAGACAGACAGATAAAAAGATAGATAGACAGATAGATATGCATAAATGACTCATTCTGAATCTTCTGAATTCATCATTTCCCTATCTGGAGATAAATAGGATGTTTTAAAATAAGTCCCCTGGAATTGTGTTTGGCCATTATGTTGAATTCCTAAGTTCTTCAAAATTGTCTCTTTATAAATTATCTTCCTGGTCAGTTGCATCAGTTCATACTAAAGTCTTCCCTGTTTCTTGAGAAGCATCTCCTGCTCCATTTCTTATAACACAATAACATTTTGTCATATTCATATCCCATCATTTCTTCAGCCATTCCCCAATTGATGAGCATAACCTTAGTTTCCAGGTTTTTTCCCTGACAAAAAAATTGCTCTAAATATTTTTGTGCACATACATCTTTTTTCTTTTTCTTTGGTCTCTTTAGGGGTATAGACTCAGTGGCATTATACCTGGGTCAAAGGTGATGCACAGTTTAATGCCTTTGGGGCTAGAGTTCTAAATTATTTTTCAGAATAGCTAAATCAGTTCACGGCCCCATTGCATTAACATACCTGTTTTCCCACAGCCCCTCCAGCATTTTTCATTTCCCTTTTTAATAAGTTTTGCCAATCTGATAAGTGTGAGGTGGTGCCTCATAATTGTTTTAATTTGCATTATCTAATTATAGCGATAGGGAGCATTTTCTTCATATGACTATTAATAGCTTTGATTTCTTCCTCTGAAAATTGTCTCTCATATCCTTTGACCATTTATCAACTAGGAAATGTTTCATTTCAATTGCAAAAAGGTGGCAAAGTGGATAGAGTTCAGGACTTGGAATGACAAAGCTTTAGAATCAAATCCTGCTTCTGATACATAGCAGCTGTTTGACCCCAGACAAGTTTCAGTCTCCTCAAATGTAAAATGAAGATAATAATAGCACTTACACCTTCCCCATGGGTTGTTGTAGAAGTTCAAATGAGTTTCATATATACATTAACCTCAAAACACTATAAAATACTACTATTGTCATTATTATTAATTCAATTTAAGACCTTTGAATTTTCATGGCATAGTAGAGAGTTGACTTTGTATCTGGAAAAACTGGTTTCAATATTTAATCAAGACCAGGTCACCTAACTGTTCAGTGCCTCAGCCAGGGGTGCTCAAACTACTGCCTGTGGGCCAGATGCAGCAGCTGAGAACATTTTTCCCCCTCACCCAGAGCTATGAGGTTTCTTTATTTAAAGGCCCACAAAACAAAGTTTTTGTTTTTACTATAGTCCGGCCTTCCAGCAGTCTGAGGGACAGTGAACTGGCCCCCTATTTAAAAAGTTTGAGGACCCCTGCATGCACTAAGGCTCTTACGCAAGTACCAATATGCATTGGTAGAAAGAAATGCAAGGTAGGCTCCTAGAATGCACAGATCGAATTAAAAAAACAGCCTGTATCTCCAAAGAGCTTCCATTCTCCTGGAGGATTACAGAATTTTTGCAGACAAGAGCAACATGATCTGGAGAAGAGAAGCACATCAGTCATTAGGAAATGATCTCTCAGCCCTTCAACATCCTTTCTAGCTCATCAATGAATCTACTAGTGATTTTTAATTTAATTAATTTGATTTAAATTTAATTAAAATAATTTAATAATTACAAATGAATTTACACTCAACAAGAATTTATTAAGCACCTTCTATGTGCCAGTCATTGTGGCAAGCTCTGGTACCTGCCACTAGCTCATCACACTGTGGCACTAAACCAGATATGATCTGACCAAGACTGACACTTCCTTATTACTGATGCTAGAGGTCTTAGAACCCAGCCTGAAGTCATGTGTCCTGACTTGTGTAACTTTCCACATACCAGCCTTGGGTTTACTTTTTCTCTCTGTGACCTGTTACCCAGCCTCTTCCCAGTCCATCTCTAGCCTCTCAAATTAATGTGAGTTTACAAGGAAACTCATTTATACAGAACCTATATGATCGCTCCTAGCTCTGGCCCGAATGGGCTACAAGGTCCATTGGAAAGAGCCCAGATGTCTCTGGATCAGCAGAAGGAAGATCCTGGAACCCATCTCCCCTGATAGGAGAATGAGAGAGAAAGCAAAGAGTTTCCTCCATCAGCTCCAGCTGATGTCTGTAGAGGTCCATGGCTCTGCAGTGAAAGAATGGGACTGAACTTGCTGCCTGGCGGAACGCCTTGTGGGCTGAATTATAAAAGACATTTTAATTACTACCTAATAATTAGGAATTCATAACTTCCAAATGATTGAACAATTACTGCGAATCTGTGAAACCCCAGGGCCATTAAAGAGACGGCCATAAAGACGTGACAAACCGATTATTAGCCTGGCCCAACAAGATCTCCTCTGACGTCAAGGGTACCATTTCCTACTGCCTCCTCCCTTCCCTTCAGTCAGACTTTATGCTCGGCTCAGCAGCCCCAGTGGCTCTAGTGCTAGTCTCACACCCAGGCTCCAGAGAGCGTCCCAAGGAGCCTTCAGAGAACCAGGGCAGAGACAGATTTACCATATTTTGGAAAGATTAGATTCCCATAGAATCTATCTTCAGTGTAAAAGGTGCTGGCCACTATTCAGCTGAATCTTCTTGCTTGAAAATAGTCACGTCATAGTTTGACAATTTAAATACCGAAGCCTTCATCCTTCTCTTCTATCAAGTCAAATTCATTTTTTCCTTCTTGATAATGTTTAAAATTGCCTAATAGCCAGAGGGAAATAACCTTTGATCTAAGTGAAGATTAAGCAGAAACATAAATTCCTATACAAGGTTTAGGACTAACTATATCAGATTTATAGAGAAATAAAGAAGTGATCTATGCAGATCAACTAGTCCAGCATTTCTCAAATAATGGTCAGACTGGGGAGATGAGGAGTTCCTTTAAGGTCAAGGGGTAGAATGTTTTCATTCTATTTTTTATAGTGTAATTTTTAAAATAAGGATAGAGCAGTGTTTTTTTCTTTTTTATTAAAGACTTTTATTTTTCAAAACATATACATGGATAATTCTTCAACATTAATCCTTGCAAAACCTTATGTTCCAATTTCTTCCTTTTCCCCCACCCCTTTCTCTATATAGCAAGTAGTTCAATATTTGTCAAACATGGTAGAAGTATATGTTAAATCCAATAAATGCATACATATTTATATAATTATCTTGCTGCACAAGAAAAATCAAATCAAACCAGAAAAAAGTGAGAAAGAAAATAAGATGTAAACAAACAACAAAAAGAGTGAAAATGCTATGTTGTGAGCCACACTCAGTTTCCACAGTCCTATCTCTGGGTGCACATGGCTCTCTTCATCACAAGATCATTGGAACTAGTCTGAATTATCTCATTGTTGAAGAGAGCCACATCCATCAGAATTGATCCTTATATAGTCTTCTTGTTGCCATGGATCTCCTGGTTCTGCTCATTTCACTCAGCATCAGTTCATGTAAATCTCCTCAGGCCTTTCTGAAATCATCCTGCTGGTCGTTTCTTACAGAACAATAATATTCCATAGTATTCATATACCACAATTTATTCAGCCATTCTCCAATTGATGGGCATCCATTCAGTTTCCAGTTTCTAGTCACTACAAAAAGGGTTGCTACAAACATTTTTGCACATGTGGGTCGCTTTCCCTCTTTTAAGATCTCTTTGAGATATAAGCCCAGTAGAGACAGGAGCAGTATTTTTAATACATATTTCCATATTTATCATGCCACACAAGAAAAATCAGATCAAAAAGGAAAAAAAATAAGAAAGAAAACAAAAAGCAAGCAAACAAGAACAAAAAGGTGAAACACAGTTCTCCCTCTGGATGTAGATGGCTCTCTTTATCACAAGTTTATTAGAATTGGCCTGAATCATCGCATTGTTGAAAAGACTCAAGTCCATCAGAATTGTTCATTGCATAATCTTCTTGTTGCTGTGTATAATGTCCTCTAGGTTCTACTAATTTCACTTAGCATCAGTTCATTTACATCTCTCCAGTCCTTTCTGAAATTATCCTACTGATCATTTCTTATAAAACAATAATATTCCATAACTTTCACATACTGTAACTTATTGAGCCATTCCCCAATTGCTGGGCATCCACTCAATTTCTATTCCTTGACATTACAAAAAGGATTGCTACAAACTTTTTTGCACATGTAGGTTCTTTCTCCTTTTTTATGATCTCTTCGGGATACAGTCCCAATAGAGACACTGTTGGATCAAAGGATATGCACAATTTGATAACCCTTTGGGCATAATTCCAAATTGCTCTCCAGATCTGTTCACAACTGCACTAGATGTTTTCATTCTAATATGATAAATTCTGAGAGATATAAGCCTTATAAATTAAGACTGGTTAGGAGATCCTCAATACCTTCTAAGAGTGTAAAGGAATTCTGAGATCAGTATGTTTGAGAATCATGAGGCTAATCCATTGTCAAGAAAACCTAAAATTTACCCACCTCAAAGGGCTAATTAACCAAAAGGCTCTCTGTCTTTGTCTCTCTTTGTCTCTGTATGTGTGTATCTCTGTGTGTATGTCTCTCTCCTTCACTTTCCTCCTCTTCCTCTCTCTCTCTTTCTCCTCTCTCTCTCTCTCTCTCTCTCTCTCTCTCTCTCTCTCTCTCTCTCTCTCTCTCTCTCTCTCTCTCTCTCTCTCTCTCTCTCTCTCTCTCTCTCATCCCTATTTTTCTTTCCAGCTCTATCTATCTATCTCACAGAGAGACAGGAGAGAGAAAAAAAGAGAGACAGACAAACAACCAGAGAAAGAGAAAGACACTCATGCTGATGAATCCCTTAATGATTGCAAGCTTCCCTCTTTGTTAGTTCAAATTTTTCAGAGAAATCTTGGATCCAAAAAGAGCCCCATCCGCGTGCTTGATGCCTATGGGCTTCTAGCCATATGCTTGGTACAAAAAACCCTGCCTAAGTGTCCGATTCAGCCATAAATAAAAAATAACCTTCCCCCCTCAACACAGCAAGGGTCCCCAAATGCAATTTCACTGCAGGATGAACTGAAACATTCCAGAGAATTCAGCAAGATAACCTATCAGAGTGTTCAGAAAATCACCTGGGAAAGAACATGATGAATGGGATGGGGTGGGCTTGGGTGGGAGTGGGGGAGGAGGGTAGCACATTTAGACAGCAGCTCCTATGAAAAAGCTCAGCATGAGTCAGCAGTGACTTGGCAGCCAAAAGAGCTGATAGGATCTCAGCCAGCATCAACAGAAGAACAGTGTTCAGAGCAAGGGAGGTGAGAGCCCTATCCTGATCAAGCCCCTGGAATATCAGAGTCAGTGTTGTAGCCTCATTTTAGAAATCATTGATGAGCAGAAGCACATCAGAGGAGCATGACTATGAAGAGTTAGAACCTAGCCCTTATGACTAAAGGATCTGGAGAAGGAAAGACTAGGGATGAGAAAAGGAAAAAAGATATTAGAACTCAGTATTTGAAGAGGTTGTCAGATGGGAGAGGAATGAAATGTGTTCTGCTGGGTAAAATGGATAGAGAGCTCCCCTTGAAATCAAGACAGAAATGAGTTCAAATCCACCTCCTATATATACTAGATGTGAGACTCTGAGCAAGTAACTTAACTCTCAGTGCTCTAAGCAACTTTCATTCTATAAAGAGTAGAAAAGATATTGACCTAAATTGGTAGAGGAAGTTTCCTCATCTGGAAATTTCCTACAGCAACGATGTCACAAGTCCAGTCCCTAATTTGCTTGGACCCAGAAGACAGAACTAGGACCAATGGAGGGAACTTGGAATGGAAGAAGTTTAGGACTGGATGAAAGGAATAACTTGCTAATAATTAGAGTTGTCCAACAATGGAACAAGTGTTTCTTTATTGAGCAGTGAGTTCCCTGTAAGTGGAAGTGTTCAAGTGGACATGAAACAGTCTGTGCTTAGGAATATTGTAGTCCAAATTGGACTTGGCACCAAGCTCTGAGCTCTCTTCCCACTCTTGAAATTCTGTGATTCTAGGTTTGATTAGTTGTTAAGTCTCAGCTGTTCAACAGTCTTTCCCAAGGACTGGAGCTGTCCAGTCCAGCACCTCTCTCTTGTTCCTGCAGATAACAGTTTCTCCTTCCAGATCAGGTTTAAGGAAGTTTCCAGTTAGACTTACATACAGAGATATTTCCTTATCCAGGCATGTAGATCGTGGAATCAGGGGAACCAACGACCTGGGCCCTGTTACTATTCACTCTTGAAAAAGTCAAACAGGACCAGTCACTTCCATATGATTTCATGGAAGCCAGACTTTAGGGAAATCTGTTTCTTTCTCTATATACCAGGCCACATGGTGCAGAGTTCCCATAAACAGACTGGAACAGATGAGTTCTGTCTTAATCAACCAACATCTTAATTAAGCAACCAACAAACATTTATGGAGCACCTGCTTATGGATGAGACACTGAGCTACACTAAGCAGTGGGAGGAAAAGAGACATGTCAGACATAATTCCTGCCCTCAGGGAGCTCACACTCTCACTGGTGGAAAGATAGGACACACAATTAGCTTGAAACAGTCTATGCCAAGTGCAAAGCCCAGGGCTAGAAGAGCAAGCAAGCATAAAGTGTACACAAGTAAGTATAATACAAGGAAATCTCAGCAGAGACAGATAGACACAGATAGAGAGAGACTAACCACAGGCAGAGGAATCAGGGAGGGCTTCAAAAAGGAGGAGGTGGCTGAGAGAGACAGACTGACAGATAGAGACAGTCAGACAGAGAAAGACAACAGAGACAGAGACAGAGACAGAGAGACTAACCACAGATAGAGGAATCAGGGAAGGCTTCAGAAAGGAGGAGGCACCTGAAATGAGCCTTCAAAAGAAGTTATGTATTCTGGGAGATAGCAAGGAGGAAATAATGCATTCCAGGCATAGAAAACAATAAGGCAAATGGAATGAGACAGAAATGTAGTGCATTATCAAGATCAGAGAGTGGTTGGAAGTATAGTTTGAATGGAATCTAGATTTCATGAAGTGGAATAATTTGAAATTGGGTGGATAAGATAGACTAAAGCTAGGTTGTAGAAGACCTTCAATGCCAGCCCAAGGAACCCATATTTTTAATCATTTTTAAGGATTTTGAGCTGTATGAGGGGCAATAATGGTGCAGTGACTAGAGAGACAACTTTGGAATAAGAATGAATGGGGTCCAAATCTGAGCTTGTATGTACACTAAGTGACCCTGATCAAACTCCTTATTTTCTAAGGGTTTTAGGCAATTTTCTCCGTTGATATATACCAAAGAAGGCGCTGACCTGCATGAATAAAGTGATTTTCCTCATGCAAGTTTCCCATGAAATCACAAGTCCAGAACCTATCCCTATGGGTATTTTATCTTAACCTTCCTGGGAAAAGGGTCATAGAATCAGTCAGAGGCCACCTAGTCCAACCCATCCTCCTACATCATAGATAGGGAGATCAGGTCCATTTTTGGACAGTCTATTTATTAAGATCTTAAGTTCTAAGTTTATAGATGAAAGTTACCTCAGAGGTTTTCTAACCATTCAACCTTCTCATTTTATAGAGAGGAACCTGAGGCCAGAAAGACTAAGTGATTTTGATTAAGTTCACACAAGTAGAAAATGTCGGAGGTAGGATTTGTACATTCCCTTAGAATATAATCTGCTTGAGAAAAGGGATTATTTTATAATAATAATTTCAGCATATAGTAGTCCTTCATGAAGGATGCTCAGACATACTCATTTCACTTCCTTCTCTCTGGACTTTTCCATCTCCTTACCTTATCCCTGCACCCACCATCCTCAGACCTTATCATTTAACTTTTCAGTTCCCATATATATGGAGATATATATATATATATATATATATATCCAATACTTGGCACAGTGCCTGATACAAAGTGTGTACTTAATATATGCTTTCCCTATTTAAATGATTGATATGGCTCAGGTCATCTGACTCCAGAACCAATACTTTGTCCATTGTACTATATTATACTTCTTATTTCCAGTCAAAGTCTCCTTCCATATAACTCCCAATTTGGTCCTAAATCTGCCCCTGGAACCAAGCAGATCAGCTCTAATTCCTCTTCCCCCTAAGTAGGCAGATCAAATATTTGAATACAACAATTATTTCATCCCCCATTCTCCTTTTCCCTAGGCTACTATCCCCCTTTCCTTCAATCCCTCATCTAATGGCATGGATCCAAGTCTTCATATTAGCCTGGACGCTTCCTCCTCAGCCCTTGCAACCATGAATTTCACTTTGTCAATACCCTGGCTCCATTTTAAACTGAGACCCAACTCCATCTCTGCCCCTTCTGAAGCCCCAGACTAAGATCTGGGGAGAGAATTTGGCCAGATAATCCTCCAGGGAAATAAATTGACCAAACATAAGCATGGTAGCTACATTTATCCCTAAAGAACAGATTCCCCCCATCACCATTAGAGAACCTTGCTTTGTTCCACCCCAATCCCCAAATGCTGGTTTATCATAGAATCATAGATTTGGAGTTAGAAAGCATCTTAAAAGTTTGCAGGTGCAATTCTTTGATTGGAAGAAGAAGAAATTGAGTGACATGATGGATCACATGGTTAACAAATATCTGAGGTGACATTCAAGCCAACGTCATCCTAACTCCAAATCTAACACACTCTCTCTCCAGCCTGGTGCATAGTAGGCACTTAATAAATGATTATGGACTACTCTCAGTGGCTCCATTAGCCCAGGGCTTTCAGGAGCCCAGTAGATCAAAACCGTAAGATCTGGGCAGGGGAGCTCTCCATTCCATCAGCCACCCTCCTGTAGAGCATTTTATATTGTGTCTTCCTAAGGCTACACTGCCTGGGATGTTATTGCTTCCAACTCCAGAGGGGCCACACCCGCTGCCACAGCCTGCTATTCCTTCAAATAAAAATGTAAGCACTTGCAATGAGAAAATGACTGCTAAAGAGGCAGTAAATAGGGATTTTAAATAAGATCCAATAATTCTCCTCCTGCCTCCCTCCTCCACCCCCACTTCTGTCCCTCTCCCAGCACTCACACTATGGCTCCTTTTGGAACCCGGTTCTTGGGAACTTGAAGGACCCCAAGAAAACAGGAAAGAGGGATGGTAAGTTGGATAGAAATCATAAGAGTTTGGGGGGGGTGATTTTTCTTTCCTCCCACTTATGGAAAATCTTCTTAGGCTGCACACAGAGCAAAATAAAATCAAGCTCACCAGGTTTTTGAATATTAAGTCTCTGAGTGCTTTCTGTAAGTGTGTGTGTGTGTAGACATTACCAGCTAATTTCCCATTTTACTGAGCTCAGTGTAGGATTTAGCCCCTCAATCAAACCCACTCAAAGCAGACGCCACCAGAGCTAGGGAACAGCAGTTGCTCAGCTGACAATGCAGGATGCAGTCCTCTGGGAGTCCCCTGGGGAGGAGCAGGAGAAGGGATGGCATGATCTCATAGGTCCTGCCTCCGAGCACCAACATGCCCATTCCCTGCTACCGGGGGTGACTGGGTCTGCAGCAGGGAGAGACTGGGCCAAGACTAGGAGCTGGCTTCCGCCTGGGAGTGGTACAATGGGAAGGGAAGTGAATTAGAAGGCTGAGGATCCAGATTTTATTTCCAGCTGAGTGATGGGAGCGTTAGTCTTCCTGTTTGCTTGCAGTTGTATCCCCAACATTTAGCAAAGTGCCTGGCACAGAGTGTCCAGTTATATCTGACTTTCCATGACCCATGACCATAGGGTGCCTAGGGTTTTCTTATAGTGGTTTGCCATTTCCTTTTCCAGTAGATTGGGCAAACACAAATTAAATGACTTCCATAGGATCATATAGCTAGTGAGGGTCTGGGGTCACATTAGAATTCAGATCTCCTGACTCCAGACCCAGCACATAGCAAGCACTTAATAAAAGTTTGTTGCTCGCCTGCCTGGCCAAGTCATCTCTGCTTCAGTTAGCATGATTAGGCCACAGAATCCTCCAAAGCCTCATCCACCCAACCCTCCTCCTTCCCTTGTATCTAGTTGAAAGCTCATTCCCCTTGCTGGGGAAGGAGAGGACCAAACGGGACCAGAATAAGTCCCTCAGCATGGCAGCACTGGAAGTACATTCTACACCCCCCAGCTCTGTCACTAACTTAGGCAAATCATTCTCTTCCTCTGAGTCTCATTTTCACCCTCTAGTAAATGAGTATTGGATTAGATCATTCATTCAACAAGCATTCATTAAGCAACTGTTGTGTAGAAAGGCAGCTTGGTATAGTAGACGGAAAACATGCTCAAAGTCAGGTTCAGCACTGGCCTGTGACACATCCGGAATGCAGCCCTGGGGGAATCAACTTCTTAACACCCCCAGACAGGTCTCAGAGGCAGGGCTCTTTAATCTTGTTGTGTGTCATGGACCCCATGGGCATTCCGGTGAAGGCTAAGGAGCCCTTCTCAAAGTAATAGTTGGTTGCTTCCTTTCGTAATTGAAGGCAATGCTAAATTGTAGTTAGAGGTCAGTGAAAGTAAAAATGAAAATTTTTCCCATCCAAGTTCACATACCCTTTGTGTTTCCACAGGCCTTAGGAATATAAGCAGCAGAATAACAGGTCTGCTTTTTTTTTGGGGGGGGGGGGGATTTCTTCACCAGGAGTTGTCTATACCAATTAATTCATAGCACGCCCTGCCCCCCAAAAAGAGTGGGTACTATGCTAAGCCCTGGAGAACCAGAGACAACATACAGACAGCTCCTGTCCTCCAGACACTTACATTCTATTGAAGGGAAATAAGTCTAAGCTCCTTTTTTAGCTCTAAATTTGTTGGCTTTTCATGGTGCTTTCTTGCTGTTACCTGTTCCTTTCAGATTCTCCTATTATCCTTTTCATTCTCTTCAGTGTTTTTCACCATCCCCAGCTCATTCTGCTATTTAAACCTCTTGCCCCAAATGACACAAACACATAGCATGCTTTTTCTATGTGGCCCTGATGAAAATCTTTTATTCTTGTACTTTTCAAATCTGAACTCATCAAAGAATTCTCCAGGCAGCAGCAATGGCTTCTAGAGTACCTCCCCATTTTCTCCCTCTTCAGAATCATTTGTGATTCATCAGAATTGCATTTCTGAGAGCTGCACTCTCCCATCCCTCTTTAAGTTACCTTCCTCGGACTCAGGGCCAGTGGAAGGAACAGCCTGTTCTAGTGGGAATGACGTTGTACTAGAAATCCAGAGACTTGGGTTTGAAATCCTACTCAAGTGCATGTGTAATTACAAAATATGCGCCAGGTCAGTTTATCTCTGGGAACCTCATAGGTTCTCATCTGAAAAATGGGATAACACCTGTACAGCCCACCTCACTGAGGTACCATGAAGGAAGCCCTCGATTTCTATAGTTAACTATTACTCTTACTACCCTAGTCTTCCTTGTCTTCCCTTTTACAATCAACTCAGACCAGCTGGATTAGCAAGGAGGTTATTTATTCTCTTCATAAGTCGTAGAGCCTCGGGCATCTCCAGATGGGATTGGGTCTTGCCTCTCTTTTCCTTTTTCTTCACATTATATTTCATCCTGGCAAGAGTAATTCATCTTGGCTGGAAAATTGATTTTAAATCACCCTGCTTGCCACTGACAGCTCCCCGTCCGTCCCTCAGCCCCACATGGCCCTCCCTTGCTAGGGGCCTCTGTCCTCTCCCCACCACCATCCTGTGTGCTGCTCACTTCCAGGGCAGGAATTTTGCCTTGTCCCCAGTCTGTTTATTGATTCACTTTCTGATGAGCTCCATCTGCAGTCCCAGAATGAGCCCCGAGTGATCTTGTCCTGGGAGATGAAAGAAGGTTCAAGGAAATCTCAGTGTTTCATTCTGGGCATTCGCCTGGCTGGAGGGAGCTGGCACTGAACAAGAGGAGGGTGGCCAGATGTTCCCTGACTCCCTGGGGACAAGTAAGAGAAGACAGAGGCTTTCTTTCGCAGCAGTGAGGTCACTGGAGAAGTGCTCAAAGGTAAGTCACCAGCCAAGTTCTGCTGCATGGAGAATAAGATTTTACTATGATTGGATGGGGAAAAGGGGAGGATTAATTTATCTGAACCATTTACCAAACCTTTAGAACACACTTTCTTACCCTATAGTTATTCTTGTATCTGTGTCTGATCCCCACTATTAGACAATGGACTGCTTAGAAGTCAGGGAAAGAGCCTTATTATCTCTATTTTCCCCATGGCATAATTCAGCACAGGGCTCTCAGCACCTAGAAGGCTTCACTAAATTGTAGTTAGATAAATGAAAGAATAAATGAAAAACTGATTGATAAAGCTCTTTTTATTTCTTTAAATATCAAAAATGGTACATGGTACATAAATGTACATGTTAATATATATTTCACAGTTCCTGATATATAGTATGCAATTGATAAATACTAGTTGTTTGAGTTATCAATTGCTTTCATGGAATCACAGATTCTCAAAACTAAAAAGGACCTCAGAGGGCCTCAGTCAACTAATATTTCTTAAGATCCTGCTATGTGCCAGAAACTGTGTTGTTAGGGATAAAAAGAAAGGCAAAAAAGAGAGCTTATTCTCAAGAAGCATATAGTCTAATGAGTCCAACTTGTACCTGAACAATAGTGTCTTCCGCAACAAATCCAACAAATGGCTCTCCACCCTTGGCTTGAGAAACTCCGGTGAGAGGAAACCTAACATTTCTGGATGTAGCCCATTCCATTTGGAAATCATTTTAATTTTTAAGAAATTTGTGTCCTTATGTCAAAATTAAATGTACCCTAACTAAATGTACCTCTAACTAAAAGTTCTACCCATTGCTGCTATTTCTACTCTTTGAAATAAAACAAAAGAAATCTTTCCCAGGAAAATCCATGGATTCCAACTATCACCCCCCACTCTGAGTCTTCTCTTTTCTATCTTCAGCATCTCCAGTTACTTCAGCAAATCCTCACAAGGCATGAACTCAAGGCCCTAAAACCATCTGGGTTAATTTTCTCTGTACTTTCCAGTTTATTAAGTCCCTACCTAAATCATGCCATCCAGAACTGAACACAGTACCACTTAGCCCACCTGTATTTTGAATGTACATAGTTGTTTGCATGTCATTTCTCCCATTAGGATGTGAGCATTTTGAGGGAACAAATTATTTTTGCCTATCTTTGCATTCAGCACAGTGTCTGACACATACTAAATGATTAATACATTCTTGGAGACTTGAGATATGTTCAGTCCTGGGCAAAGCACAAAAGGACTATCACCTGCATTTGCTTGGAAATATACCCCCTCTTCATGCCATCTAATAAGGCATTAAGTTTGGGGTTTTTTTTTTCGTAGAGGAGAAAGCCTTTAAAGAGAGCCCATGATTGCCAGAAGTGAAGCTGAGCCAGAGGAGAATATAGAGAAGAACCAAAAAGTTTGCATTTACAGTTAATTAATAACAGGCCAGAGTCAAGTTCATCTAATGTTTATAGAGCAGCCTGGGTTAGAGACCTTGATAGATAAGGGATATGGAATCTAAGTAATCTTACTGGATCCTTCAAGAGCACTAGTCATCAGGGGACAAAAATGACTTGACCAAGGAATATCTAAATTTCAGCCACAAGTCAAGGATTTGTCATCATTGACAGAATTATCTGAGCTCTTCCCTCTCAATTAAGACAATTTGGGGTCAAGTGCCAGAGGATATCGACACTATAGTCCTATATCAGCATCCCAGTGGAGCCATCCATCCCAGAAGACCCTGGTCCTGCCCAGGACTGCAGGCATCTTTAGCCAGATATGTCATGAGAGAAAATGATGAAGTACTTCTCAATCTTGCTGCAAAAATTGAAAAAAGGTAAATGGACAAGAAAGCTGGAGCCAACTTCTCTGTCCTCCAGATACCATCGATCAAATCTGAACCACTCACTCACCATTAGTCATCTTGGCCCAGGGAACTTCGCCTGGGAGCAACTTGTGAGGAGCTGAAGCATAGAGGTTAAATGCTGTATATATGAGGGAATGGGGGAGAAGGGGTGGTGCTGTCTGGGAATGAGTCACCTCAATATCTTCAGCCCCTCTGGCAGGGAGACAAGCAGGAGCTGAATGACAGTTGTTGGCCAGCAATGGGCTTCCTGACTTAGAGAAGGGCACAGAGCATCTTCAGAGTGAGCCAGCATCACAGAGATAGAGGTAGAGGAGGGTCTCTGGGAAGACTGAGCTGCAAGCTCCTCAAATCCAATTAAGGCATCCTCAAACTCTCTCACACACAACCCACCTTCAGTACCACCTCCCACACGCTCAAGCCCAAGACCTTCCCATTCTCTCTCTCTCCATCCTCTAAACAAGGCTGACTCAGAAAAGGCTCTGATAAACTCAGTCACATTCAGGTTTAAAGGATCCATCTGCTTCCCCCTTCTGAGGGAACAGACTTTTAGCAAAGATCATACACAGATCTAGAGCTGAAAATGACCTTAAAAGTCACTTCGTTGTCCAAGTCCTTCATCCAATTGAGGAACAGAAAATTTAGGTGACTCAGCAAGACCAGGAAGTAAATAAACAGGTATTAAGTGGCAAAGTCAGAATTCAAACTCAGGTGCTGGGATTTTAGATTCTGTATTGTGTCATCTATTTCCCAGTGGGTTGATAGTCCAAGCTGTTTGTCTTCAGCTAAAGAAATGAAACACTCAGGGTAGAATATTCAGCATCAGTAAGACAGATAGGTGAGGGTTTAGAAAGTTTTAGGCTCTGTTAGACTGGGCTCTACTTAATCATCATTAGTGTCCTTGACCTTTGTATCCTTCTCTAGGATGGTCAACAAGAAATGGATTACAGGTAAACTCATCCCTGATAATATTCCCCTCCCAGATCTTAACCTTTATTATTCAATGTCACCTCATCTAGGAAGTCTTCCATGATCTCCCCTTGTGAAAAGGATCTCTTCCTCTGATCTTTGTTACAGTTATATTCCAATTTATATCATATTTCTTTGTATTCTTGTCTTCTCTAGGAAAATTGGACTCTACCCCAAAATCCAATCTCAGTTCTGAAAGGCTAGGTTTAACCTTATTCTATGTAGTCCAGGATTCCATAGCCATTGTTGGTCGTCTCCTCCACATCAAACTATCACATGAATATCTTCCTCTTTTGCGGGTTTTTCATCCATTTGAATGCATATCCAGACATGTCACCTCCCTACTCAATATACTCTAGTGGTTCCTTATAACCTCCAGGATCAAACACAAAATAATCTATTTGGCATTCAAAGCCCTTCACAGCCTAGCCTCCTCCTACCTTTCCAAGCTTTTTTAAACATTATTCCCCAACATGTATTCTTTGATCTGATGACACTGGCCTCTTGGCTATTCCACAACCAATTCACTCTACCTCCTGACTCTAAGCATTTTCTCTGCCTATCCCCACTTCTGGAAGCTCCTCCTTCTTTCACTCTGACTTCTGAACTCTGGTTTCCCTCAAGGCCCTACTAAATTCACATCTTTCCCAATTCCTCTTTATTCCAGTGTTTTCCCTCTTTTAATTATTTCCTGTATACAGCTTGCTTTGTATATATTTGTTGTTTTCTTCTCTCTCCCATTAAACTGTAATTTCCTCAAGGGGCAAGGACTGTGTTCTGCCTCTTTTTGTCTCCTCAGTGCTTAGCACATAGTAGGCACTTAATAAATTTTTATTGATTGATTAATTATTATTTTTATATTCCCAGGCACTTAATAACTGTTCTAAATCAATGCTACTAGCTAGCAAGCTAAATCTGTAATGTAACTTTATTATTATATGTAAAATAGACCTTTCCGCCCTGGGAGGTGGTACAGTACAACAGTGTGAATCTGGCTTTGCACTTGCTAACTGTGTGATGCTAGAAAGTCCACTAATCTCTCTCTACCTCAGTGTGAGGGACTGGAACTACAGCCTCTAAGATTCCTTTCAGCTCCAGAGCTTTGATCTTAGGTAAAATTCCCTTCCCCCAGAAAATCATCATATATTTTTGTGGTGGTTGTTGTTTAGTCATGTCCCACTCTCCATGACCCTAAAAATTTTCTCTGCAAAAATACTGGAGTAATTTGCCATTTTCTTTTCCAGCTCATTTTATAGAGGAGTAAACTAAGGCTAACAGGGGTGAAGTGACTTATCTAGGGTCACACGGCTAGAAAGTATCTGAGGCCAGATCTAAACCCAGGAAGGGGAGTCCCCTTGACTCCAGGCCCAGCACGCTATCTACTGCACCATTTAGCTGTCCACAGATATGCATGTAGATATAGACTTATAGGTATAATTTCCCTCATCAGGTTTCAGACTCCAAATGATTAGTTACTGAGGTTTGTGTCTGCTTTTATCCTTCCCGAGACCCAATAATACATTACATTTAATAAATATTTGCTGAGTGATAGGGATTCAATTAAAAAAACACATTTATGTTTCTACTATGAGCCCAGCATTAGACTAGAAGCTGAGTGGGATATTTAGCTAAAATATAGTCTTTGCCCTCATGAAATTTTCACTGTATAGTAGAGGGATAAGACACACTCAGATGATCCTGGCTCTACTGACAGCTGGCAGAGGGTAGTTAGACAGAGGAAAACCTGTTTTTTTATTATTTCATTTACTATTATTTATTATTTTTATTATTATTTCAATAGTCAGAGGGAGTAGTAACTGTGTAAGTGGTCACCATAGGAACGGGAACAAGGATTCAGATCAGGAGATGCTGAAGTAGTGGAATCAATGGGACCCAATAACTGATTGAATATGAGATGGGAGGAAAAGTGAAGAATGAACATCGTTTAAACATTCAGATCCTTAATAAGCTCCTTAAAGAATGACTAATGGTGGAAATGCAAATACTGTGACAGCCAGGAGGGAGTATATTTTGAGGCTTGAGGTGCCTACATTGGCCATCAGGCAGCAGCTGCTAATGAATTTGCTTGTGCCCTGGATAAGCTGGCTCGGGTCTGGAAAAGGGTCAATCCAGATTGGAGTGTTATTGCAGAAGGTCCTAATCATAAGGAGCTAAGCAGGAAAGACAGGCCCACTAGTCCAAGGTAAAGAGCTAAGGGTCTGAGCATCCAAACGACAGGCACTCAAGGACGTGGTCTGTGCATCCAGGGACAGACACTCAGAGATGTGTTTCAAAAGGGAATCTGGGGCCAGGCAATCAGGCTGAGGGAAAAGAACAAGAAGGACTCAAGTACCATGAACCAAGATAAAAATGAGCGAAGAGGGGGAGGAGGAAGGAGAGCCCAGGCAAGGTACAGAGGAGGAAATCAGCAGCCTCCAAACACACCAGTAACACTTCCAGCCTCAGAGGTCACTGATCCCAACTGACAATTGAGCCAAGACCCTAGACACAAAAAAAAGGACCTGGCCACTAAAAGACTGGATCACTGGCTGCAAGACTGATAGGAGGCTGAGCCAGAGACTGAGTGATGTGGTGCTCTTCTCCCCTAACTAAAAGCCAAAATTAGTCCCAGTGGGATTAGGGCTGAGAAAGCCTAGCTTCCAGAACTGGTCCTAGGGCCCAGGGTAAGACAAAAAGATGGAGCTGCTGGGGAGAGGGAAAGCATGCTCCGTGCTGGAGGAGGTAGAAGAGGAGGAGGATTTTAATCATGGCCTCATGGATACTTTAAAAAAAATTGGGAACTGGGGCCATAGATCAGCCATAGGTTCAGTCTAAGCCATTTGGCCTCTGTTCCTTCATTGATACATGGCAGGAGTATTTGTCACTATGGATAAGCCGGATACTACAAACACTCAGAGAAATAGGCTAAGTAAATGTCGATGGAACCTGCACTTACTGTTGCTGTTTGTCCTTTGTTCTCAAAGAGGACCGTCAGTCAGGGATGTGAGGCCATGAAATGCAAGTGAGCTAGGTCAGCGAGGGAGGGCTGTATAAGTTCACCTGCCTCCCTTTCCCCTCAGAGCCATCTGGGTCCAGATATAGCTCAGGATGACTGAAGATGGAATGGGAGATTTTTTAAGTTAAGGTCTTCAACAGGTATCAGTTTGACTGAGGCTGCACCCATTCAGTGCTTAAAGCTAGGGAGCAATTGAGCAAAGAATATCATCGTTCATCTAGTCCAAAAAAAAAAACCAGCATAAATAAATGGATGAATCTAGAGGGGAAGATCCTCAGGGTTTCTGGCCAAAGCAGAAATGATTGCCATTTACATTCAGTCTGAATCAAGCAGGACCCAAATGTTGACCAAATGGAGTTTAGCCTGAGACCTGTTGGTGGCCAATTAGGATCAGATTGGTTTGGGTTTAAGGCGTGGTCTTTAAGAAATAAATCTAACCATTATAATAAGAAGAAGCAGAGATGCAGATAATCCCAAATGTATTGATTATTTGGCTTGAGGGGGCATGTTTTCAGCACACTTGTCCTTCTCCTTCTGCTTTCCACTTTCTCATATTGGACTCAGTCCATCTAAATACCATGGAATTACAAAGGAAAAGGATCTTATGGTATCCATCCTCAGAAAACTTATAAGTGAACTGGTAAAACAACTTGAACCCAACCAAGGAGTCAAGGAGTACAATAAGACAGAATGGAAACCAACCCAACAGTATGGAGGAGAGTCATTGGTCATGCTAGAGGAGAAAACATGCCAGGGAAGACCCTCTGAGGCCCTCTGCTCTCCCGGCCAGAGTGGAGACCACATCTCCACCTCCCCTCCCACAGCCATGACCTCCCAGCCTCTGCTGGGTAGCTGACACTGAGAAACCAAGAGTAAGGCTTAGATAGCTGACACCATAAAGCCTAGGAACAGGGACTAGAGCCCAGTCCTGCTGGGAACTCCCAGAAGAGGAAAGTCCCTCTACATAAGCAGATTCCTACCTTTTCCATAGTTCATACTTAGAGCAGGGATTCTGAACCGTTTTATGTCCCAATCCCCTTGAGCAGTCTTGGTGATGCTCGAGATCCCTTCTAAGAATAATGTTTTTAAATACTTAAAATAAAATCCATAGGATTATGAAGGAAATCAGTTTTAGCAAAATCAGGTTCTCAGAATATTGAAATTTCATGATCACAGACCTACTAAAATCTACCCACAGATTCCTTGGAGACATGTGGATTTCAGGTTAAGCATCTCTGACACAGAAAATTTCCAGGGACACTAAAAAAATTAAGTCATTTGCACAGTCACACATCTCCTGTGTCAGAGGCAGGATCTGAATTTGAGGCTTCCCAGCTCCAAGATCAGTTCCTTAGACACGTCGCCTCTGAATCCTAAAATCAGCTGGTGAATATTGGGTAGTTGTTCATAAGCCTGAAATGATGACAGCTTGAAAGAGTCTGGCTCCTGGATGGAGTGTAAGGAATAACTTCCTAATGACTAGTGTCATCTAAAAGAGCTGCGCCCCAAGGGCTTCCCATCATTAAAGGTTTTTAGACAGATATTGAAAGCCTCAATGTATGGCCTTTGGTAAGTCAAGACACAATATCTCTCAACCCTAGTTTTCTCATCTGTAAAATGGGGATAACAACAGCACCTGCTTCCCAGAATGGTTGTGAAGATCAAATAAGATCTTTGTAAAGCACATAGTAGTAGCTTTATCCTTACTAGACAGGGGCTGACCTCTGAGATCCCTTCCAATCCTGACATTCTGGGATTCTGTAACAGTTGAGGTCATCTCATCCATCCCTCTGCCTCTGGACTATGTCACATCCTAGATACGTGGAATCCTGCTCCTCAGGCTTCCTCGTCTGCTCAATGTATATGTGAAGAGTCTAACCCTTTCAAGTTCCCAGAAGGTCAGAGAGCAACAACCTTCCTCCACCAGCCTGTTTTCTTTCTTCCCTTTAAATTAACCCACATGGCAGTCCTTTGTTGGGGGGCTTGGCTGGTTGCCATCCCGACCACACTGAGGCTAAATCACTCCAGCCCCAGCTGTGACAGGTGCAATTTATCTGCAGCTGAGAGAAGGAGGGAAGAAGAAGGGGGGAAAATGCTGTTTCTTCCCTTCCTTGCTGTTTGGGGTCATTCATCACTTTGGTTATTTTTATAATAGTGTGGAGCACTCCAGCTCTCTCCATCGGCCCCCTTGAAATGTGTACAAATGAGGGAGTCCATAAAAGATGGTATCAGGAAGGCAACGCCTGCGTGGATGGTGTGTTAAGTATGGGATAGTTGAGTTTCCTCCTTCTTCCTTCCCTCCCAATCTCCCCCCTGGCCCCAGTGCTCTGCTGATAACATCTTAGGCTTCATCTCCGTTATGACCCACACATGAGTGCTTAGATGATCCCTGCCCAAGGGAGAAGGCCATTTAAGGATGTTCAAAACCAACTGAAGTATTCATACATTTTGAAAAATAGCTTAAAGTAATGCAAATGTCAAGTTATCTCTGATTCAAGCTAAATAGAATAAATAAGAATCATTTCCATAATCTATCGTCACAATAACCCTGGGAGGGACTTGGTACAAGTATTAGTATCCTCATTTTATAGAATAAGAGACTATGATTCTGATTTTTTAAAATCTATTTAAGATTGAATAGCTAACAAATAGGAGAACCAGAATTAAGAGCACTTAAAGAAGAGGAAGACTTGGAGGAACATAATACCTTCAACTATTTTTCAGACTGTCTCATGGGGTTAAATACTTTGTGAGGTCCCAGAGAACAGAATGAGGAACAATTTTACAATGATTTATAGAGAAATATATCAAGGCTCGATGTCAAGGAAAATTTCCTGACAGTGGGTAGAATGGACTGTCTCAAAAGATAGTGGGTTCCTTCTTTATTCAAGATATTCAAGCTGCTGTTCCCCACCCCTATCTTCTTGTCAGACTCTCAGGTGTGGCTACTTCCCTTCCCCTCACCCTAGTTTTCTACCTCAAGCTCTGGAGACAGCTATTATTATTATCAATTATTGTTGTTGTTATTCTTGTTCTTGTTCAGCTTCTTTTTCTTCTGCTTCTGTTGCTGCTGCTTCTGCTTCTTTTTATTCTGCTGCTTCTTTTTTCCCCTCCTCTTCATTTTCTTCTCCTTGTTAATATCTGGTATTTATATAGCACCTTAAAGTTTTGCATCAACCCATTACTCCACTTACCATCTTAGTTACATCCCTGATCAAAACACCCCTTAGTCACCAGTCCCTTAACATGTTGTCTTCCCCCCTAAGAATGTAAGTTCCTTGAGGACATAGACTATCTTGCTTTTTGTATTTCCATTCCAAACTCTTAATATCACCCTGAACAAAGAGAAAGCATTAAATAAGTTCTCATTCAACAATTTACACAATCACAATAATATAAAGACACATAGCTTTGAACGAGTTAGGAATATTGATCAACACAATGACCAACTAACCACAATTCCAGAAGTGTCAGAGTGAAACCAGCTTCCCACTTCCTGATCAGGAGTGATGGACTCGGGGTGCAGATTGAGACACCCTTGTTTCTGAGTATGGCCCATGTGGGAGTTTGTTCTACATAATGATAATTCATGTTTTTAATAGGAATTATTTTTCTTGCATTCTCAGGGGGAGGGAGGAAGAAAAGAAGATGGTTCTTTAAAAAATAAAATTTAATTTAAAAATAAATGCTTGTTCACAGTACCATCAGCTGAACAAAGAAATGTACTCATTTCCAAAGTATTTTTTGAGATATGCAAAGGCTTTGAGAATTTTGCTAGAATGATTTGGCAAAGCTAAGGGAGGAGAATTAGTTTCCACTTTGAGAAGGACTTGGTATTCTGCTTAACTCCAGTCAAATCTTACAGCACTGATGGTTGAAAATAGTTCCAGCTATTTTTTTTGATGAGGTAAGTGACATTCTTTGCCAATGGGCAGGTTCCTGCTTCTGGGCCCTTCCGTTACAGCTTGGCAGCAGAGGGGCTCTGTAAACCATTCCAAGTACACCTTTATCAAACCAGACAGCCACATTCCAAAGGGGAAGCAATGTGTGTGATGGGAAAAGAGACCAGGAGAAATCTCTGCTTCCTGACATGTATTTCAGGGTCCAAGTTGAGACTTGAATCCTGATCTCAGCACATTAGTAGCAGCTCCTGGGACCAGTCACAGCTCTAACAATTTAGTGTTTATAGTACTTAGAACTTTAAAGTACTTTCACATGAATTATTTCATTTGATCATCCCAACATCTGGACAGATGAGGAAACTGAGGCTGGAAGAATGGACACAATGTGGCTCAAATCCACCTTTCTTACAGATTTTCTTATTATTGATGGCACCAATATTACCCATTTACCCATGTTCCATACCAGAGGATCATCCTCAATTCTTTCTTCTCTCTCAGTACCGTCCCCATAGTCATTTCCAATCACTTCCTTGAGAACATTGGATTCTGTTTTTATCTTGGTACCCTAAAACAAGCTCTAGTACACAGTAGGCCCTTTATCAAATGTCTCTTTCCTCCAATGCATCTTCCATGCAGCTGCCAAAATAATAATAGCTAACATTTGTAGAATGCTTCATATGTGTTGTCTCATTTAATATTCACAATTCTGGGAGGAAAATACTATAGGTGATACTATCATCTCCCATTTTGGAGATGAAAAAACTGGATTTAGTTCACTGACTTGCAAATAAACAGTCACACTAAGTGTTCCACGTTACTAGTGTCAAGTAGTAACTATCCACACTGCCTCTCCTGAAATAAAGCATAGCTCTGATCATGTATTTGTCCTCTGCTCCCCGTTAGAGAGGATTTTAAATTTTCTAGCCTGGTGTTAAAGGTCTTCTACAATCTGGCTCCAACCTTTTCAGTCTTCATCTTATGACCCTTCCCACAATCTACATTCCGTCCAAGGGGGACTTGAATTTGACGTTCCATCTCCAATATATTCATGCAACATCTCCTCGCCTCAGATTGCAAGCCCGGCCTTTAAGAATCCTTCTTCTAGGGGCAGTGGGTAGAGCATCAGATCTGAAGTCAGAAGGACCTGAGTTCAAATCCAGCCTCAGACACTTAAGGCTTATTAGCTTCGGGGTGACCCTAAGCAAGTCACTTAACCTCAATTGCCTTGTGAAAAACAGAATCCTTCTCCTTCAGGACTCAACTGCCACCTCAGGCTCAATGAGAACCTCCCTTATTCCTCATTTCCCTAGAAGAAAGTGCTCTCTCCTTCCTCAGAGCTGTCTTTCAGGCATTTTGAGCTGGATGACATCTTAAATTCAACATGACTAAACTTGAATTCATCTTCCCTACTCGCCTCCCTCAAGTCTTGCCCTCATTCGTGATTTCCTCATTACTGTCAAGGGTATCCCCAGTTCTCCCAGACCCTCGGGCTCACAATCTAGATGTCACCCTTGACTCCTTACTATCTCCCACCCCCACTATCGAAGCTCTTGCCAAAGCCTATTGCTTTTACCTTTGCCCCCTTCTCTCTCTCCTCGGACATTGCGACCACCCTGGTACAACCCCGTGGCAGGTGGGTCTGCTTGCCCCCAGTTCTCCCCATTCCACCCCATCCTCCATTCGTCACTGAAGTCTCACCATCCCCCTACTCAGTCAGCACTATGGCTCCCTAGTGCCTGGAGAAACAGAAAAAGCTGTGTTTGGCATTCAAGCCCTTCACGACCTGCTCCCTCCTGCTTCCCCAGTTTTCTTATACCTTATTCTCCAATACCTACTCTTCGATTCAGGGACACTTGATTGCTGACTGTTCTGCAAATAAGATGTTCCATCTCTAGAGTCCAGCCATTGTTTATGGCTCTCCCCAGGCCTAGACTCCCTCTCCCTACTGGCCATCCTGGCTGCTTTAAGTCCTAACTAATAGTCTACCTTTTATACAGTTCCTCTCCTAAACCCTTTAATTCTAGTGCCTTCCTTCCACTATTTCCTATTTATCCTGTATAGAGCTTGATATATATATATATGTGTGTGTGTGTGTGCGTGTGTGTATGTGTGCATTATTATGTGTGTGCATGTGTGTTAATATAGATGCGGATATATGTGCATATGTGGACATGTGTGTGCATGTGTGTGTTGTATTTATGTATATATGTATGCATTGTGTGCACGCATACATTTGTATGTCTATGTATGTGCTTGTACATGTATGTATTGTGTTGTATAGTTTGCATATTTTCTCCCCCATTAGACTGTAAGCTCTTTAAGGGCAGGGACTATTTTTTGCCTCTTTGTATCTGATATTTAGCACTGGTTCTAACACATAGTAGGTCCTTAATAAAAGTTCATTGATTGATTGATCAGATCTCCCCCTGGATTCCTTCACTCCCTCATTACTCTCTCTGCCTTCTGTACCTCACTACGGAAGTTTGTTGAAGTCTCAGTTCAGATGTTCCCTACATGAAGCTCACCCTGACTCATCCAAATGAGTCAAATTTCTCGCAGTCATTTACCTGGATCTCCCTTTTGTTCCTATCTCCATCGCCCTCAGATCATACATATTCGTTCCCTTGTTCTCCCCCCCCCCTATCGGATTATAAGCCCCTTAAGAGCAGGGTCTGTGTTATATCTTTTCTAGCATTGAATCCAGTGGCTTTTACCCACAAGGTAATGGATACAGTACTGGATTTAGAATCACAGAAGCTTGGGTTTAAATCCTGGTTAAAGCCACGTGACCTTAACAAAATAACTTGTTCTCCCAGCCTCAGTTTCTTTCTTTTCTTTGAGGTTACGTGACTTACTTAGGGTTACACCACAGCTAATAAGCCTTGTGTCTGAGGCTGGATTTGAACTCGGGTCCTTCTGACTTTAGACCTGATGCTCTACCCACTGCCCCATCCAGCTGCCCCTAGAAGAAGGATTCTGAAAGGCTGATAATAATAGCACCTACCTCACAGAGTGGTTGTGAATATCAAATGACATAAAATATGTACAGTGTTTTGCAAACTTGACAGAGTCTATATAAAATGTGAGCTATTTGGCACTTAATAAAAACTTATTGAATTGAATAGACAGGACAGATATCATTATTCTCATTTCACAGATGAGAGAAGTAACAAAACTAGTCCAAGGTCACACGGCTAGGAGCTGTCAGGGCTGGGATTCCAATTCGGGGCTCAGAACTCTGAAAAGAACCTGAGAAGCATCTGAAATAGCTTTCACTCCCTCCCCTTCTTTTCTCGACCCTGGGCTAGCTGGGCTTGAGAAGCCATCCACTTCTCTCTCCTCAAGGAGAAGGGCAAAGATACTCTATCTTTCTCTCATTGCCCTTTTTTAGAGCAAACTCAGTGGAAAACTCTTGCAAATGGTGCATTAAACTTTTAAATTTATAATCCACTTTGCAAGTCTCCCATGCCTTAATAACTTAACACACCAAAGGGCTGAAGCAGCTTCCTTTAAACATTTTATGAATTCATGGCTCCAAAACTGATCTTCTCATCCTGCCTAATTTTCAGGCATAGAGAGCCACCAGAATTTACATCCACGAGCACCTGTGCGCATAGGATGCCCACACATTCACACAAGCCACAGAGCTCTAGAAGAAATGGATTTTAATGTTGCCTTCAGGAAATGCATAGGGCTGGTCACCTTGTCACAGAGTAATGGATATTTGGCTGGTTTGGTGCTCACTTGTCTAAGCCACTTCCTTGCTTCCTAAATACTCAAGGCCTAAAGATACCACTATTCTCTTCTGCCTATCATACAGTTTCCTAAAGGCAGCTAAGTTTAGTGATGTAATGGGAAGGTCTCTGGGCTAGTTCAAAGATCAAGACTCTGACTGCAATCAAATCATACCCTGGTTCATTCACTCAGCTTTTTTTCAAATCTTTACAATGAACAAAGCCCTGGGGATGGAAAGATAAAATTAACACATTGATTACATTGGGAGGGGTGGAAGGGGAGGATATGTGACATGTAATCATGTACAATATCTTCAAGTATAATAATATTTGTACCTACCTTACAAATTTGCTATGAATATCAAATGAGATGATATATGTAAATGAGATAATATATGTAAAGCACTTTGCTTTACATTGAAGAAAAAGAGAAAATTCAATTGAATGGGGCAGCTAGATGGTGCAGTGGATAGAGCCCCAGCCCTAAGTCAGGAGGACCTGAGTTCAAATCTGACTCAGACAGTTAATACTTCCTCACTGTGTGACCCTGGGCAAGTCACTTACCCCCAATTGCCTCAGGAAGAGAGAGAGAGAAAGACAGAAAGAGAGAGAGAGAGAGAGAGAGAGAGAGAGAGAGAGAGAGAATTCAATTGAATCCAATTTGAAAAGTATTAAGTACCTAATGGCCTTACAAGACATTGAGGAAGGAACTGGAAATAGAAAGACAAAATTTTAAAATATTCTTTGTCTTCAGGAAGCTTACATTCTGATAGGATGGGGAAGAGAGACAACATATATAAACAGGTAACTGTAGCTGTGACAGTTTGAGGAGTCTGAAAAAAGCATTAATAATAAAGGGGTGCTTCCCACTTCATATGATACAGATGCTGAGCCTAAAGGAAGCTAATGACCTCTAAGAGGGACAAAGATGGGAAGAGAGTATATTCCCTTCATATACCCCATCACATAGCATGATGACAGACTGATATGGAGATCATATCCCAAATTCAGGAACAGCAAATAAACCTCCTTTGCTGAAGGACATTAAGTACATGAAGGAGGCTGCCATGTGCCAGGCCATGTAAGGCAGGCTGGAATTGAGGAGAAAAGTCTTTCAAATGCCAAGTTGCGGGTTTTGTATTTCTCTTTGTATGTCCGCTGCCTAGCACAGTGATAGTCACATGAACTTTAAGAATGTTCACTGATGGATTAATGATTGATGCTAAAAACAAGAGGGAATCAGGAAGGATCTTGAGTAAGAAAATGGTGGGGGGACACTTGTATTTTGGAAGATCATTTTGGCACTTTTGTAGAAGACAGATTGGAGAGTGAAGAAATTGGAAAGCAGGAGTCCAACTTGGAGGGCATTATAATAGTCTAGGTGTGAGGTGGTAAGGGCTCTGAACTAGAGGGACAGATGTACAAGGTCAGAGGAGGAGACATATAAAGGGAGATATTGGGCAGTATAATCAATAAGTGTGGTTGGATATGAGGAATGAGAGGTGGTCGTGAAGTCATAAACTTGGGTGACAGGAAGAATGATGGCGTCTTCCAGAGAAATAGGGATGTTTGGAGGCCTTAACCAGATGGGATGGAGGCAGCTAAAGGGAACAATATGAACACAGATTTGGGGGAAATAAAAGGTAGGGCAAGGATGGAAGAAACAGATAATTCACTTGGGCTGCCTTCCTTAGGGTTATTGTGAGAAAACAGATGCAATGGCAGAGAAAGGAAATACAGCAGAAAGTGCAATGACTGTAGTCTGAGAAACTGAGTTCAAGTTCTGACTCTCTTACTGACTTGTGTGACGGTGGACCAATCACTTCTCTGAGTCTGTTATCCATCCATAAAATGAGACTTGGATTAAGTGGTCTCTAAATTTCCTTCAACTCTAAATCTGTGAACTAAATATGAGTTATTATAATGAATTCTATCCAGATACAGAGTGCAAGAGTTTATCACTATTTTAACTCAGGAAAACTGGGGCACAGAAAAGTTCAGTCTTTTCACAGTCACACAACAGATGAGAGGCAGAGCCAGAAAAAAGACCTTGGTATCTTGGGACACTCCGTCTAAAAATGCAAGCGGCTAGTCCCTGTAATCAGGGTCCCGGCCTTCCAGACACAAGCCCAAGCTGGCATTGCCTTCTCTGGGAAGAAAGTAATTCTGAGTGAAATGTGAGCTCTGCTGAGTAAGTCCCATCCCTGTGGCCAGATGGTAGCAGGCTCCTACTCCCTACAGCAAGCGCCAAGTCTGTAGTCATAAGTGGAGACGATCTTTATTGAATCTTTGAAAATAAAGTTGGAGGAGTCAAACGCCCACCTGCCTGCTGCCCACCCACCAGGTTCCCCTCTCACTGAGCTGCCAGATGCAACATTCTGCTGCTACCTTCTGCCCTAGCTTGGCGGGTGCAGTTCCAATAAAATTCCTAGAGCTAGCTAGCTCTCTCTCTGTCTCTGTCTCTGTCTCTGTCTCTCTCTCTCTCTCTCTCTCTCTCTGTCTCTCTCTCTGTCTCTCTCTGTCTTTCTCTCTGTCTCTCTGTCTCTTTCTCTCTCTCTTTCTCTCTCTCTCTTTCTCTCTCTCTCTGTCTCTCTCTTTCTCTCTCTTCTCTCTCTCTCTCTCTTCTCTCTCTCTCTCTCTCTGTCTCTCTCTGTCTCTCTCTGTCTCTCTCTCTCTTCTCTCTCTCTCTCTGTCTCTCTCTCTGTCTCTCTTTCTCTCTCTCTTTCTCTTTCTCTCTCTGTCTCTCTCTCTCTCTTTCTTTCTCTCTCTCTAGTGCTTATCTATTCCTAAAGGTGTTAATGGACTATGAGGATAGTGGGCTTTGCTTCCCCTCTCAGGGGTTCTGCATACCCATCCTTAAAATGGGTATAATGGCAGCTGGCCTGGCTACTTTGCAAGAGCCATGCCTGTATGAGCAAATGAAAGAAAACCCAACACAGGATTGAAGGAAAGAAAAGGAAGAAGGGATGAGAAGGAGGAGGAAGAGATGAAGAAAGAGAGACAGAAAAGAGAGAGAAAAGAACCTATGAGGAGAAAGAAGGAGAGAGGTAGAGAAGCAGAGAAAGAGAAGGAAGAAGAAAAATAGGAGAAAGATGGTGAATGGAAGGTGTTGGAGGGGAAATATGCTGTAGTGCTTCTCACAGCAAGTGAAGATGAAGGAGAGCAGTGGGAAGTTGGTATGGTATATTAATTACAAGAGTTTAAGTGATAGAGGGGAAGGGAAGCAAAAAGAGGAAAAGGAAAGGCAAATGTGGAGAAGAGGGAGAGAAAAAGAAACAGAGTGGCAGAGAGAAATGATAGAGGCAGGAGACAAGAACAGAGAGAAATAAAGACAGACTGAAAAAAGAGGAAGAGGAAGGGAAATAGTGAAAAATGAAGATGGAAATAGAAACAAAGACACAGAGAGAAGTACAACAGGGAAGAACTGAGATATGAGTAAAATATCATGAGGACAAATCGAAGACTAGGGAGAGTAAAAGACAAGAACGGAGAACAGAGGAGAACTAGAGAAAGAGAAAGAAGCTCCCAGAGAACAACATGGAGATTGAGGAGAAATGAGATAGGGGAAGGAAAGGGAGAAAACAAAGAAATTAAAAGAAAGGAAGCCAGAAGGGAAAGGGAGAAGAAGGTACCTGGAGCAGCTTCTATGAGGGCAGGAGTACAAGGGGAGGGACACCTTCCAGAGGGTAATAATTATTCTACATGGAAAACAGCATAGGTTCAGAGACAAAAAGAAGAAAAATAAAGAAAGAGAAGACTTAGTGGAAAGAGGGTGGAGAGGGAGTCTGAAGGAAAACCACAAAGGACTAATTAAATCTACCCAAAGATAGGGTAAAGCAGAAGTGGAAATAAGAGCATCTAAAACCAATAGCATCTGAACACAGAAGACCAGAGCTGAAGCCTCCAGGGCTCAGAGGAAACAGGGGAAATGGGAAAAGGGAGGGGGAGAAGGAACTGAGGACATAGTGTTTATGAGGACCCGGGATGTGTCTGTGAGATGTTTAGTGTGCTTAATAGTGGGTAAGAAAAGGATTGCAAACACTATCTTTTATAATAAAAATTTGAGAGGCCCCAGTGAGAGAATGAGTATATTTGCTTTGGGAAGTAGAGAAAGCTCTGCATTGCTTATCCTTTAGATAATTTTGAAGCAGAACATAGAATGTCAGTATTGGGGGTGGGGGGAGGACCTTAGGACATTGAATGTCAGAGTCGGGAAGTGCTTTAGTATATAGAATGTCAGACTTGGCAGGGATCTTGGGACATAAAATGTCAAGGAGAGAAAGAGCTAGAATGAAAGGTAGAGATATATGTTTCATGGTTTATTCCTTGGGCAAGATGGAACATTTTTGACCTGGACCTATAATTTCCTTAGTATGAGGAATTCCTGGTAAGGAACCTTCCTCTCCCAAAGTAGACCCACAAGTTATAGAATAAGAGAGCTGATTGGAGGGCTGGCATTTCAGTGACTGAACCCAGATCATACAATCAATATGTGACAGACACAGGTCTGAGGCTGACTTTCCATTAAGACAAGCTGACATATGAGTATACATATACATTCACATATACATGCATGAACAGATGCATATGCAATATATGTATGTATATATACAGTTTATATTATATACCTTGTATATAGCTATGTACCTGCATGTATGCATATGTACACATATATATTTATGTGATGATAGATCCATGACTTTCTTAAAATAGATACGCCCTTCTCCAACACAAATGCCATTCTATCCATGTGGTTCTCCTCCGAATTGGCCCACAGCTCCTCCCAAAAGGACCTATCCCTTGCACTGGGGGACTTGATGCAAGCCTCTCAACTTTTCACAGGTATCCGTTCAGCAGCCAGACTGCCCATCTGTTATCCTTCATCCTTACTGGATGACCAACTTGCTTTTTTTTCTGATCAGACATTTTCCTGCATAATCTCTTCCAAGTGCTATTGTCACTATTGGTACTATATGCATTCCCTACGCCTCTCTCCACAACCCTCTAGATCCCCTAGAAAGATTAATTCCTTAGATTGGGATGCTCCATGATTTAAAATCATTCTTCAAGGTTCTGTGATTTTATCTATATGACCATTCATTTGATGGTCAAAAAATGATGACACTTTTATGATTTAATAGATCAATCAGCAAAAATTTATAATATTTTATTTTCCCTAATTACAGTGTTAAATCAATTTCTAACATTTAAAAAAGGAAGGAAGGAAGGAAGGAAGGAAGGAAGGAAGGAAGGAAGGAAGGAAGGAAGGAAGGAAGGGAAGAAGGGAGGGAGAAAGATGAAAAGAAAAAGGAAGGGAGGGAGGGAGGAAGAGAAGAAGGGAAGAAGGAAGGAAGGGAAGAAGGAGAGCAAGAGATAGTATGCTTTGGTCTTTATTTAGATGATATCAATTTTTTCTCTGGCAACAGGTAGTATGTTTCATCATGAGTCCTTTGGGATTGTATGGATCATTGTATTGCTGAGAACATTCAATCGTTCTTTATTGCATAATGTTCTCTTGGTTCTGCTTACTTCGTTTTGCATTAGTTCATGTGAGTCTTTCCAGGTTTTCTTAAACCATCCTACTTCTCTTATCTTATAACAAAATAACATATCATCACAATCAGATAGCAAAGCTTGTTCAGCCATTTCCCCAATTGATGAACATACCCTCCATTTCCAATTTTTAGCCACCACAAAAAGAGGTATTATAAATATTTTTGTACAAATAGGGCCTTTCCCCTCTTTTTTATCTCTTTGGGATACAGACCTAGCAGTAATATTGCTGGATTAAAAGCTATATACAGTTTTATAGCCCATGGGCCTGGTTCCAAATTGCTCTCCAACATGGTTGGATCAGTTCACAACTCCACCAACAATGTATGAGTGTTCCCATTTCTCCCACATCTTCTCCAACATTTATCATTTTCCTTTTTTGTCATATTAGCCAATCTGATGTGTGAAATGGTACCTCAAAGTGGTTTTAATTTGCATTTCTCTAATCAATAATGAGTTAGAGATTTTTTATGTGAGTATAGATAGTTTTGATTTCTTTGTCCATAAACTATTCATATCCTTTGGCCATTTATCAAATGGGGAATTATTAATATTCTTATAAATTTTACTCAGTTCTCTTTGTATTTGAAAAATAGGGCCTTTATCAGAGATACTTGTTACAAAAAGTTTTCCCCACTTTTCTGCTTTCCTTCTAATTTTGGTTGCATTAATGTTGTTTGTGCACAACCTTTTTAAACTTTATATAAACAAAATTGTCTATTTTATATTTCATAATGCTCTCTATATCTCGTTTGTCATAAATTCTTCCCTTACCCATAGATCCAATAAGTAAACCATTTTATGTTCTCCTAACTTGCTTAGGTATTACCCTTTATGTGTACCTATTTTGACCTTATCTTGATCTCTTATGTGAGAGGTATTTTATTCTTATCAAATAATGAGTTTTTGTTCCAAAAGCTTGAATTTTTGGGTTTATCATATGCTAGATTACTACAGTCATTCACTATAATATATATGTAGTTAATCTATTCCACTAATCCATCATTTTATTTCTTAGCTAATGTCAGATTGTTTTGATAATTATCACCTTATAATGCAGTTTGAGACCTGATACAGCTAGACTAACTTCCTTCACATTTTTTTTCATTGATTCTCTTGATATGTTTGACCTTTTATTCTTTCAGATGAGCAAGCATGTTTTTTGAGAGTTTCTGTGAATAAAAATATTCACTACTCTGTGATCAACCTCATGATGAGTTTCTCTAGACTTGACTAAGCTAGTCTTTGGACAGCAGACACATAGTACATCGCCTGTGCCAGCTTTGAAACCTTACAGCTTACAACTTGCCAGAGCTAGTTCTGCACTGACAAAACCTTTGAGACACAAGGCCACCTCCATAGTAGTACAAGACATTGGATTAGGACCTTAATAGAAACACAAGGAAAATTTCAAGGTTTGGGATCATTGAAAGCATTCCTGATGCAGTCCATCTTATGATTCAATTCTAATTCTATTTGGGGGGTATGCTAGAGCCAACTCAAGCCTAATCTTGAGCGTTTAACTCATGATTAAATTTTCATTGTGAAAATTTATACCTGAGAAATTTGTAAATGCTACAAATAAGGCCTGATTGTTTTGTTGAATTCTGAACTTTAAAAAATTATGGAGAAAATGTTAATTATGCATATTAACCTTAAATGAGTATCATTAGTATTTTTTATTCAGAGAACTACCTTGTTAAACATTTATCGGCACTTCCCTATCCCATTTATTTCCCATCTGCAGTATCTGTCCAATATATATGCATCCCTTAGTCATGAATTAATTCAATAGACAAACCATTTAACTGCATATAATAATCTGGACAATAGTTATACTTCATCAACTTTGTTTATCCAATGTGGATTGTCAAGCAAATCCCTTTTGATTGACCACAAATCTTATTTCAGAAACACTGAAGTATTCTGTGATTGAAAGTATGTCATCTGCAAGCAGGAACATCTGGAAAACCTCATCAGCTTTAGGAAATCAGGCTTCCATTTGGACTCTGCACAGGACATCTTCCACCGCAGTAGTGAACACTGTTGATGAGCATATATCTCCCTTTTTATGCCTTCTTTGATATTCACAATCAAATGTGATGAGGGTCTGGCACATAAGCAGATTGCATCAGTTTGCTCAGCCAAGGCAACCTCTCCACATGGAGGATGTTAAAGAGCTTGCTTCCTAGGGGAATCATTATAACAAGTAATGGAAATGCCTCAAAGTCTATGGAGCATCTGTACATTCTATAACTAACCAGTTGACTAACTATGTGGTTGGGAGAAATCTTTTTCAATTGGTTCTAAAATCAGAACTTTTGGCATCTTCCAAAAGGCCTAAGTCAGTTTGGGGCCATCCTTTGCTCCCTTTGCATCTGGAGGAGTTTGGAGATTCCTTTGCTTATGAGAGATCACATGGCAGAACAGGTAAGTGATGCAATACATAGAGCACAGTCCCTTGAGTCAGGAGGATCTGATTTCAAATCTGGCCTCAGACACTAGCTGTGTGACTCTGAGCAAGTAACTTAATCCCAATTGTCTTATCGAAAAAAATAAGGGGTATAGAGAGATCATATAACAAAAAAGAAGGCCATATGGTCCCCAAGAAATGGATCTCCATCATCGTTTTTCTTTTATCTATTCTTTTCCATTAGTTAAGTCTCCAATTTTGAAGACTTAAAAATTTTAAAAGTTAGAAGGGTGAGCCGAAGGAATCTGAGGTTTGGAAAGAGGCCTGATTTTGAATCCAATAATACTGGAGAAGAAGTACTCCATCCTTCAGGCCACACTATGGAACCCTGAGGGACAATATAGCTTGTGTGGCTCTGGGAGAAAAACAACACTTTATATATTACATATACAAAAGAGAGCAGAACCTGTCATCTCTATGATTATATCTCTCAAGGAATTTTGTATAATGGTATCATGTATGAGAAATACCTTATTGAAAGGCAGTTTATAAGAATGCTTCAAAATAAATATTTTCTTATAACCCTTGAGACTTTTGTATTTTGGTTACCAAAAGAGAATAAAAACAAGATTTTATATTCTTTATACCTTTCAGGCAAATATATGACTGATAATATGACCAGAAGAAGAAAATCATCTCTGAAAGGTGAGTTGTTCTCTCCTCATATTTTCATCAAGGATGTACTTAATACATTCATAGATCAAAGGAATGTTTGAAGTCACAAAAGTTAAATGTGAAAATATTTAAAATTGACTGTAAATACAAAGATATTTATGAAAGGAAAGAGCATCAGCAATTGAGCCTCCATTTGGGGCAGAGACCTAGGCCAGCTGTACTATCTTGCCCTCCCAGATGTGTTTCTAACTTTCTCCATACCATGCCTCCATGCAGGGACTCTCCACCCCATCCCATTTTTAGCTTTTCTATTTTGTCTTCCTTTGTCAGAATATAAATTCCATGAGGACAGGAACTTTTTTTAACTTGTATTTGTGTCCCCAGTGCTAGCATATAGTAAGCACTTAATACATGTTTATTTATTATAAATAAGTGAAAAATTGAGGGAGGGCTTTACAAAGAAGGACTGGCCTAGACTGAACCCTCAAAGGCTGATGAGGATTTTAAGAAGTGTGTGCATTCTGGACATGGAAGAAAGCTTGTGCAAATATGCAGAGGTGGTAGATGAAACGCCTGAGTTCATGAAACAGTTAGTAGTCTAGTTTAGTTGGAAAATAGAGAGTATGAAAAGGATTAATGTGAAATGTCTGGGAAAAATAGATTGGATCCAGATTGTGGGAGATGGAGTTTGGCTGCCATGTCTCTCCTCTTGGCAAGAGGATCAAAAGCTTGCTGGCAGAAGTTCCTTTGGCCTCCTTTTAGCAAGTGCTTGACACTAGTTAAACTTCCCTAAGAAATAGTGAGAATCAGAGTCAATGTCTTACTTTTATCTAGTTCTCATTTTCCAAAGTGAACAGCCTGTTTAAATAGGTCAAATTGGGTCTGTGGCCAATCCCCTCACCCCATACCACCCCACACCTAACATTGTTTTTTTTCTGTTTTTATCCTTTTTGCCAATTTGCTACTGATTTTGGCCTTTACTCTCTATCAGATGATCTGGCTACACATGGACAGCAGATTCGAAAATGAGTCCCACATTAGTAGCCAGTAACTTCTTGTCTGTTCAAATATAGTTAATTTCATTTTTTATGCGGTTCACTCATGTCCAGCCTCATGTCATTCCCATCTTGAAAAAAAGAATTCATTCTCAAAAAGATGAATGTCACTGGTAGGTAGCCCAGTGTCACAATGGGTAGAGGGCTAGATGTAGAGCGAGGGCATTCCTAAATTCAAATCCATCCTCAAATACCTACTTATCTATGAGCAATTCACTTAATTTCTGCCTCGGTTTCCTCAACTGCAAATAAGGATAATAATAGTACCACCTCCCAAAATTCTTGCAAAGATAAAATGATTTAATACTCAGAATGTACTTAATCAGAGAGTAATCTCTATATAAATGTTAGCTATTATTAGTCAGCAAGCATTTAATCTCTTTCACTGATGACTCTAAAAAAAACCTTATTTTCCAATCACATTTTTCATCATTCCCTTCTGGGAATCAGAAATTAATAAAAATCCATCTAAATGAATTAAAGTGACCAGGTATAAATATACTTGTTGATTCAGTGTAGGAACATTGCCAAGTTTTTAGTAGATTTCTCTACTTCTCTCTCTATTATCTATTTATCTATCTAAATGTTAGCACATAACCTGTAGTTATTTATTTCTATTGTTCAGTCGTTTTTCAGTCATGTCTAACTCTTCATGACATTATTTGGAGTTTTCTTGGCAAAGATAATGAAGTGATTTGCTATTTCCATTTATAAATGAAGAAACTGAGGCAAACAAGGCTAAGTGACATGCCCAAGGTCACATAGCTAGTAAATTTCTGAGACCAGATTTGAACTCATGAAGATAAGTCTTCCTGACTTCAGGTCTGACACTCTACAGCACTATCTAGTTACACTAGTTACTTATATACTAGTTTTTTTGGTTTATGTTCATCAAGATGAGATGAACAGGTATAGATGAAAAGACAGAGACAGACAGACAGACACAGACACAGTGACACAGAGACAGAGACAGACAGAGACAGAGACAGAAACAGAAAGTCACAAAGAATATACATCGAATACAGATCTAACTCATAATCTTATATTAAGAAAAAATTTATATGGATTAGATTCCATCTTGGAAGCTTCTAACAAATCATTCTTTTTGACTGATGCCCCCATTCAGAGTTTCCTCTGGAAGTAAAATAATTTGGTTGATTTTTATGCCTATTCAGCATTTACCCAGGGAATAGAAGGATTATGTTCATGTCTGGGTCTATAAGAAAAATGTAAAGGGCTCTTGGGTCCCGTGCAACATTTGGGCTAACAATGCGTTATTTAGAACAGATTTTATTTAATAAGACGGAAAATTCAAAGGATATATATGACAGACAATAAACAGTCAGGAAAATTCTTCTTCCTTCTCCAGCGGACTCCAGTGGATCTCTCCCAGGGATGTTCAGATCTCTAGAACTACCCTTAGACTTTAGAGAGAAAAGTTGTACTTCCCTGAAAGTTCAACATGGGAAAGAACTTGGGATCACAAGAAAGACAATCACTTTCCTTCTGATGAGGAACTAAGCTTCCCAGGAGCTTAGATGATCCACTTTAATTGCCCACCACTACTTCTGAAAGAGAAAGAGAGATCAATGAAGTAGGAAAGGCCTCTTTCCCCCACACCTAAAAATTCCACATTCCTCATTAAGAGTAAGGTCTCTGCTTCCTTTTCTGCTCCTTGGCTGTTCCTTGCATCTCTTTGGCTCAAAATCCTTCTTGATTCAGGAATTTTTCTATTTGTCTTAGAAATTAAAATTGTCTAGAAAATCATCCTTTAGGTCCAGGAGACTTGGTCTAAGAACCTGGCATTGTGTGGAAGATTTGATCTAGGAATTCCTCCACCCATCCAGGAAATCTTCTACTGAGCCATCTGACTGCTACTGGCTCAAGTCTTTGCAGCATCTAGCTTGGCCCAAATCTCTCTGCCATTCCATCACTACTTCACCATCTCTAGGATCTCATAGTTCTTTCATAAAGTTCTCTAGAGAGATCACAGCATCACAGAGCCTCACAGGTTTCCCTCTAGGAAACTGGGGTCTGGATGTGTCTAACTCTTCTTTGCTCCCCAAACTTACCCTGCTCTCTCAGAATCACGAAATTCAAGAGTTGCAAGATATCTCAGCAGCCAACTGATCTAAACCAGACACAAAACAACTGACACTATATTATCAGTTATCCCTTCCACATAGCAACTTTTTTCATCATGGTGGGTCAATATATGGTGGGTCAACATAAGAAATTAAATGGGAATTTTAGGGAAATTTTGCAGAAGCCATAGACAATACAAAGGCCAAAAGATGACACCAAAAAAGTTTAGAAATTCAGAAATGCATAAAATATATGTGAAATATTATATAATACCAGTGTATTTTACTTTTTAATACTGCAAACATCCTCTAAAAGGAAAAGAAAAATTCAAACTCCTCTGGTATAAAGGGAGAGCCAAAAATTTTACACTGATTTTCCAGATTGTAGGGGTGCTAAACCCCTAAACCCTGTAAAAGATGTGGAAGGGATAACTGAGTGTTCTTCCCAAACATATTTGTACATATTGCCCTTCATGCCTAGGAAGGTTCCCAGTTCTCTACCTATTGAAATGTTTTTTTTCTTTCAAGACCCAAGTCAGGTACTACCTACTCTAATTGCTTTTTCTACTCTCCCAGATGTAAATGATCCCTCCCTTCCAGAATCTCTCACTTATCTCTCTTGGATCTCTTCTATGAAAAAAAGAATGTGACTTTGTCACATTCTTATTTGAATTATACTTGGTTGTACACATATTTTATATACCTTATTATTTGCATTATTAGAGGCAGTTAGGTGGCAAAGTGGATAGAGCACTGTTTGAAATCTAACTTTCAATAGACACAGAGGCATTAGAAGGAAAAGGAGGGCTCATATTCTGAAAAGTTACTCACATTGGGAATGGATTCAATAGGCAACACTACATATACCCCATGAAGGGTATAGCATCCTCTAAAATCTATAAAGAAATAAGGGAGAGGGATGGGAGAATGGGGAAGCAAAGGGTAAAGGAAAAAGACAAAGGAGGGATCCATGGGTAGGAGAGGTTAAGTAATAGCAAGGCAAGTTATGGAGCAGAATTCAATTAAAGAGTCAGCATTCCTATAGAGAGTCTGAGATGAAGAGCTGAAGCTGGGGTTCTGAGATGCAAAGCTGAAGACATGCATGGTGTATGTGGAGTGTGTGTGTATGTGTATGTATATATCTATATATGTAAACATAAATCTATCTTTTCTTAACTGTAGCTTGCTTGGGGTTATTGGGGGGTTGAAAAAGGGAAAAAAGCATAAAGTAAACAAGGTACGCAGCAGAGAATCAAAGAATAGTTTATAAGGAAATAAAGAAAAAATGGATGTTAATATCATTTCTTCTACTAATTTATATATATGTATGTATACATATATATACACATACATACATACATATACATACATAATCTTTCTTGATCTAGTAATTTGTTGTTATATATTTTGAATCCTCCCTGATGTTCTGTTGAGCACATGATGTTTTCTTTTGTTTTACTTTATTTTGTTTTATATCCCTTTTCTGTTTTTCTTACTGTTTTTTCAAATAAAATAAAAATTTTTAAATGGTTATAGCCAAAAAAAAGAACTCTAACTTCAGACATTTACCAGCTCTTTGATCCTGCTCAAGTCACTTAACTTCTGTTTGCCTCAGTTTTCTCATCTGCAAAATGGGGTTAATTGTAGTTCCTATCTCCCAGAATTGTTATGAGAAACAAATGAAATAATAATTGTAAGGCACTGTGCCTGAAACATTGTAAATGGTATATAAATGTAGCTGTTGTGATTTTTATCATATGTCTTATGTGCAGATTTTGTCTAATTTTGCTGCTATAGTCCCAATATCTAGAATGGTCTTGCTCATAGCATGAGTGACTGAATGAATGAATTCATTAATCCATTAATTAAATAGCATTTTCCTGATGTTTAACATCATTATATGCTAAGGCAGGCAAAACTTGTAGTTCCAGCTTGAGGAAAGGTTCTAAATGACTTAAGGACATTGTTAAGTCTTAAATGTCCCAGATACTCCCCACTTTATTCTAACAGGGAGAAGCAACGCATAAAGAAGAGTGGATATTTTCTTAGGGAAAGTCACAAAGATAAAGTATAAAAAATGACATTCAATTTTCATGCCTTTTTCCAAAGTAGTGATAGTGTTGATTTGATTATAATTCCCAGAACAAGAGGTAGAATTGGGGGTAATGGAGGGTATATATAATTGACAGAAGATTGGGAAATGACAATGGGAAAGAACATGGCTGGGTCTAGGGCAATTAGATACTACGGTAAGATCTCACAAATCAGAACAGTCTCAGGAGGAAGTTCCAAAACTCCTTCAGAACTCAATCCCTAGAGATCCAGCAGGAAGATATAATACCAGTGACAGCGGGTCAAAAATGGCTACGCTAACAAAGAATAGCTATGTCTGCTAATGAGCAAGTGAGGAATTGATCTCACCACTGCCACCATTTTGCGGGTCCTCCTGAGAGGACCCTCCTGTAATGATTTTCTGATGGAGCAGGGGTGATGCTAAGGGACAACAGGAACATGGATTCACATTTTTCTGCTCTCTCCATTGGCTCAAACTGTCCTTAAATCATTAAGACTCTTCCCTCCAACCTGAGCCACACAGCCAAAGTTTGCCTGCCTTAGCATATAATGATGTTCAATATCAAAGTAATCTTCCTCATATCAAACCTTAATCACTCCTGCTACAGCCAGAGCCTCCTGTCCTCTTGCTGAACTCCTGAGAGACAGAGAAGAGCTAGTTGCCCTCTTCACTGCTAGCTTGATAACCTTTTTATAGACTCCAAGACCATTATGAGGTTGCCTTTTCATCTTCTCTCCTCCAGGCCAAATAATCCCAATCCTCTTGGCCTCTCTTCATTATCTCTTGCTTTCCAGCCCTGGGATCAATGTCTGTGTTCTTCTCTGGATCTATTCCAAACTCCCCACTTCCTAGTGACACATAGAGCCTGAAGCTGGATTCATGAAGCCATTGATGGTCTCTCCAGGGCAGAACTGTAAGAGAGAATGTTATAGGGAAACTTATTCAGCTTCCCCAGACAGACAGCCTTCTTCAATAGGGCTATCCCTCAAAAAATGTATAATGGGGGGGTGGATTTGTTGAGGGCCCCTCTCATTCCTCCCATCAAAACTCCTTCTCTCCTGATCCTCTCCTTCCCCTTTCCTTTTCTCTGGTGCCTATCTTGCTATCAGTTTCCTGTCCCTTCTATTCTCTGCTGAGCTAAAAATGGTTTGAAGATCCCCCTCCCACTTCAGAGATTTGGGAGGGTTTCCAAAATTAGGGGATCCTGGAAGATCAGAAAACCTCCTAGAGCCAAAATGATAAAGCTTTAATGGGAGAATTTCAGGCACTATGACAGTTCATTTGGTTGTTACATCATGAAAAATTAAACTTTTCTGCCTACCCCCACAGGGAAGAATTAGGACAAGTGGGTAGAAATTGAACAATAAAAAAACTGCCTCAAGATAAAAGAAAGTTTCCTAATAATACAAACAACTTGAGAGATATTCAAATAAAAGCTGATTGACTAATTGTTGGGAATATTATAGAGGGGATTCCTTTTTAGATATGGGTTAGACTAAATGTCCTTTTAGGATCTTCCATTTCTGGATATCTGTGATTCTATAAGGGATTATGCAGTCTACTTTACTGCATATTTCACATCATACCGGAAAGCTCTGATCCTCTACCAGGCAAAAGGGAGGAGAAACTACACCTGTGAGACACAAGTTCATGCTCTTTTCCATCCATTGATATGCTTGGAAGAACTGAGCATTTCTTTGGTATGGTCAAAGGCTTGGAGTCTGAGCCTCAGCCAATTCTGCTGTTAGTTGCTAATATTAGAGATACAACTAGAAAGGGACAACTGGAACTTTGTCTTAGGTGCTAAATTTTAGAGGGTGCTAAAAGTATTTGCAGTCCTCCAGCAGCAGAGATCAGTACTTAGTAAACAAAAGTAATTCTTTAAAATACAGTTTCTAGATGTGGGCTGGGAGAAGCTTCTACTTAATTTCACACACACACACACACACACACACACACACACACACGCCTTCCTACAGCAATCTTGTCCTAGTATTGCCTTATTCTTCTTGCTTTGACTCCCAAACATCAACTAAGGGTATCTTCCCTACTGCCTGCCCTGGGCACAGATCCTGGCTTGAATTCTCAAGCACAATTCTTAGTTATGACCTGGTTGATGACTAGGTTATAAACCAAGTAATTGATTCAGGTTCAGAAAATAAGAGATGACATGGTGAAGAGAAGCCACAAAGACAAAATATTTTATTAAGTACCTACTATGTGCTAGTTGCTAGGGACATAAGTAAAGAAGGAAACTTTACTTGTAATGAGTTTACATTTTTATAGTGGAAACAGCATGTGCATATATAAGCATTTCAGCAAAACTATAAAAGGAATAAATTCAAATAAATATAAAATAGTTAAAGATAAGAATGTTTACCTCAACAGGGAAAAAGAAGAAAAGGATAAGCTGACATCATGGAAATTTCAAAGTTCATTACTCTCTGGTTATTCATATTTGGAAGAATTCACCTCAAATCTTAAGAAATAGTCCCAAATAATGCCTCCTAAGGAAGGAAATATGCATTTAATAAATGCCTTCTCTGTGCTGAGATCTACAAATATTTTCTCATTTGATCCTCACAACAGCCATGGGAGGTAGGTGCTATTATTCATTTTACAATTGAGGAAACTGAGGCAGTCAGAGATTAAATAGATAATAGGTATCTGAAAATGGATTTGAACTTGGGTCTAATCCCAGAGCTCTAGTCATTACATCATCTATCTGTCTCTAACCAGTTTTTTCATAATATCCTGACCTAAGGGGTAGCTAGATGATTTAATGGGTAGATCACTGAGCCTGGAATTAACAAGACATGAGTTTAAATCCAGCCTCAGACATTTACTAGCTATGTGACTTTGGGCAAGTCACTTAATCTCTGTTTGCCTTAATCTGCCAGAGAATGAAAATGCAGACCAGAATCTTACCAAGAAAATTCCATGAACAGTATGGTCCATTTTGTCACCTAAAATCAGACATATCTCAATGACTGAACAACAATCCTGACTTGATTGGTTAGTCCAGGTGCAAAACCCAACAGAATTCAGATTCAGGATCAGACTGGGAAGCAGATAGATTTTGAAGACCCTTTGGATGCTCTGAACAGAAGGGCTGGCAACCCCCTGTTCTAATCAATGCTCTCCATCCATTGTATGTTGGCAAGACTCTAGAGTGATTTTAAGGACATCACCCTTCCTCTGTTTGAATCCTCAGACAAAGCTGATAAAAGTTGTTCCTGGCTCATGAATCTCTTTGTTCCACCACCAACTGCCTCATGTCAGAGGCTTAAATTCCTCACAGCTAACAACAAGGAAAAGCTCTGAGATCCAGGAAACAGTAGCACCAGTCAGCAAGCAAACACACATTCTGCTAAAGCAAGACCACAACTACCATCAGTGAAATGCCCCATGCTAGCAGAATAGCTTGAGAACAAACAGGGCATGGACCCATGGCACAGGGAGAGTCACATGACTCACCTATGCTAGACCCTGGGACTATATTTGCTAGTGCTTGAAAGTCCTCTGAAGCTGGTGACCTATCTTTTTTTCAGGTAGAGTGAAATTATGAAAAAAGATATCTGTTTCAATCCCACAAATGTGACATACATTTAATAACTTTTGACTATTGGAAATGCCAGTTTTGAAATGCCCGCAATTCTTGCCTTCCCTTCTTAGTGTGAGTCTGTGTTCTACTCAGAATCAGCCCAATTGGAATTGCCACAGTAAAGACAGATCATGCCCTTGAGTTCCTGGGAAAGCAGGGACCCAAGATGGGAGGCACAAGTTAATTCCTCCAAGTTGGCAATAGGAAGGAGTTGAGGAAATGCCTGGAGTCCATGTTGCCAAAGGAAGCAGCTTCTGCCAAGTGGAGCTAGACTTGGATAACTTGTCGCTTACAACTCTAAGCAAGCCCCTGCTTTTATAACCAAAGAAAAACACCTGAGAAAAGTACTTCCCCCAAGATGTTACAGAAGAAACCAGGATGGCATAATGGAAAGAATACTAGATTGGAAGCCAAAGGGACTAGGTTCAAATCCTGTTTCTTCTACTCACTACTTATGTGAGTTTACCAAATTTGCTTAACCTTTCTGGTTTTCAGAAAAATGAGGGAATTGAGCTAGATAATCTGAAAGGTCCCTTGCCTATAAATCATTTATCCTATGAAATGAGATATAACTGGAAGGAATCATAGATGGGGTTCACTGAGAATTAGATTCACCTCTAACAAGGAGAATCATGCTGGGTTTGGAAATGACAATTCTATTTTTCCTATCAAGTTCAGCTTGCCCTCTTAATTATTAATTAATTTTTAGCCATTACCTGTTTCTAATCGGCCTTCTGTTCTGATGTGCTGGGACAGCGCCAATAAACAGTTGAAGTCCTAGACCAGGTTAAGGCATTAATATGAATATAATTATACTTTTATTGCTTGTATGGTTTTGAATCACAGGGTAATTAGGTTTCTCTCTCAGAGAAGTAAAAGGCAAATGTTTCAACAGTCAGCTCTTATTTTCTTGTAATTGTTCAGTGCTAAGAACTTTGCCTGGTTTTTAATAGTGGGTGTTTATGATGATTCCTCTTTCAGTAACCAGAGCTGAGTGCCCTTCACAGAGGGGGACATCTTGGTAAAATCTAACTTAAAAGCAAGACCCATTTAGCTTTATTCTTTTCTAAATTTGGAATACAGAGTTCAAATCACATACATTCTACCCCACCCAGTCCTACACAAGAGCTTGTGAATTTAGGCTGGGATTAATCCTATAGGTTCTCCAGCTCAATGCTTTGTCTGTCCCTGAGAAAAGCCTCTAGGTAAAACTCCTAGAATGTCCTAATGACATTTCATGACATCTAATTCAGACCGTGTGTATTGTTTCTGGGAGTTCCTCGTGATAAGGAATGAAAAGGTCTCTCTTTTCTCTCCATATAGGCAGATGAAAGACAATAGTCCTAAAGATGAAATTAGCCTGGTTGTAAACTGTGAGCTTCAAAACATCATGATAATCACAAAATGTCTGGGCATCTGGAATCCATGTCAGAGTTTGGGAACAGCTAAGCTTAGTCCATAGCACAGCCTAAGGAGAGAGTAGATAGTAGTCTTGTAGCAAGATGCCAAGTTCTACAGGTATAACTCTGTCCATCAGCTATGGTGTATTTGGATTTGATAGAGTGAATGATTTGTAGCAATTGCTTTATGTTTGATCCCATTCTTCCCAGAGATTGAGGGAGTATAGGGAAAAGTGTGCACCATGTTGGGGGAGGGAATGGAGAGTAGGAAACAATGTTCTGTATTTTTGATGCTTGCTGTCTGTTCGATAGTTATCCCTATATAAAATCTAAATTGTGTTAATTGGTTAAATGACCCTGGGGTACTTATCACTTGCAACTGATAATGAGAACATGCCCTAGTGGAGGTTCAAGCCAATAGCATTAGAACAGAATCCCATAATCCCTTAATGTTAACTTAAGTGAAAATATAGCCAGATGCAGTTTAGGAAACCAACTGGTTAGTGAAAACTGAAGTTGAAATAAGAACCCTTGGAGCTTACATGGACTTTACAATCAAGACTACGTCATCCTGACAGACTAAATATATTCATATGGGGGAGGGAGAAAGTGGGGGAAGAAATGAACCTTTAATGGAATAAAGGATTTTCAGCTATTCCGATGAATAGAAAAAAATCTTGAAATGCAAGCATAGATGTCTAGGATGAATCTAGAAAGATAAATACATTTGAACAGGTCTTCTTGACTTTGAAATAAGGGCTCTATGAAGTGTGCTGGACTGAAAATCAATGCAAAAATGTTGAACGGAATATTAGGAAAGAAGTTATAGGAATATAATTTTAAAAGATTATACATACACAATAACTACATCAATGCAAATGGAAACAAAAGTAAATGTAACAAAATAATAAAGCTCAAGCAGGATTCTAAAGAAAAGAGATGAGAAAATACCCCTGACTTACCCCTTCCTGGAAGTGGGAGATCTACAAGTATTATATATTATACATGTTTTTGAACCTTTTCAATATATTGATCAGCTTTGTTGACTTTTTTCTCCTCTCTAAAAAAATATGATTTGTCATATGATATGTCTCTCTGAGAGGGAAAAGGGAGGTTCAGAAGGATAACTAGAATAACAATGATATAAGCACTAATTTTTTTCACTAATTTTTTTTTAATTTTAAAAGATTATACACTATGACCAGTTGTACTTATAACAGGAATACAGAATTGGCACAATATTAGGAAAACTACCAACATCAATAGACCACATTCATTACAAAAACATTTAAAAATCATGAATTTGTGTAATCAGAAAAAAAGTTTGACAAAATACAACACCCATTTATGTTTTTAATAAAAATAATTCAAGAGCATAGGAATAAGGGGACTTTTCCTTAATATGATAAATAGTATCTACTTTTTATATAATCAAGAAATGATTGAAGCCTTACAAATAAAATCAAGCATGAAGTAAGGCTATCCATTTTTCCACTGTTACTCAAGATAATTGTAGAAATGATAGCTATAACAGTAAGTCAGGAAAAAGAAATAATTAACTAATATTATATAATAAATAAGCATGAACAAAGAGGAAACACATTTAGAATTTTTTGCAGATGATACGATGTTCCATTTGGTGATTGTTATCTTTAATTCTGGAAGAGTAACAAAATGACATTACTATGTTAATGTCAAGTTAGAATATGTCCAACTGTGGCAGATCAGCATTATAATGCTCCATCACAGGTCAGCCACAAGTAGTCCATGTGAACATTTGGGGTAGATTTTCTAAATTTGTACATCTCACACTTCTTTTGAGCTCCCTTTTCTGGCATGGCACTGGTAGATTGTCCAGGTGTCACAAGTATATAACAATGAAGTCACCACAATGACTCTGAGGACCTTCACTAATACCTCTTCTCTCCCATACTTTTCTATGGAATCTTTCAAACACTTAACTAGCTCTGGCAATGTGTGTGTCAATCTCATTATCAATGTGTACATCCTTGGAAAATATACTGCCAAGGTGAGAGAGCATCATCCATTATCCAGAACCTGGGCAAGCACACCATCATGAAATTGATGTATAATATTGATGAACTTTTCTGGGCAATAAAATTTTAACAAAATTTTCCATAAGCCCTTGTGACTGATGGTAAGAAAGGCCTTAGTCAGATCTACAAACACTTTTCTGCTCCTGGCATTTCTCCTAGAGTTGTTGGGCAGCAAATACTATATCGGCTGTTCCTCAGCCCCTTCTGAAGCCTCACTGGCTCTCAGGTAAATGACCATCTTCCAGGTAAAGGATTAGCCTACTGTGGAGGTTCCTGGCAAGAATTTTGTCGGTAATGACTAAGAGAGAGATTTTGACACAGGATGATCTGTTTCCTTTACCTTTATAGAAATGGACAATGAAGGCATCCTATATTCCTGGGGAATAACCTTCTTTTGCCATATAACCTGGAAGATGTCAGTCAGCTTTTGTATGAGCAGTGGAACTCTTGTCTTGTAAATTTCAGTTGGAACAGAATCAGCACCAGGGGCTTTATTCCACTAACGAACCAAATAAAATGAATGGAAACAATATCTTTGGTAAAATAGCAAAATATAAAATAGTCCTCCTCCCCAATTCATCAATGTTCCTGGATATTCCAGAAAAAAACCAGCAAAAAGATAGAGAAATGGAAATCCCATTCAAAAGAACAACAAAATAATAAACCATTTTGGAATCTACTACCAAAACACATGGAGAAAATAAATGAATACAAATTTGGTATTCTTTACAGAAACAATAATAGGCTTAAATAATTAGGTAGATATTATTTGCTCATGATTAGGCTGTGCCAATATATGGGGAAAAAACAGTTCTACTAAAATTAGTTTACTTGTTCAGTGTCATAATAATTAAACTACCTAAGTTGCTTTAAAAACTAAAAAATAATATAATCAATCTAGAGTATCACCTATTTATATCATCCCTTAATGGAGCTATTCCATAGGTTTATAACCTTCTGCATATAGTAAAGTGGTCCTTTTGACTTAATCTCAAATTTAATTTATCTAAATTTCAAAGGGAATCTTCCATCTATCAATCAATCCAGGAACATTTCTTAAGTGCCTACTAAGTGGCGGGTATAGAAAGTCAAACTATCCACAAGTCATTTATATTCTTACTTACTTAGTATTTAGGGCAGCTAAGTGGTGCATAGATAGGGAGCCAGGCCTGGAGTCAAAAAGACTTGAGTTCAAATATGGCTAGACATTGACTAGCTATGTGACCCTGGGCAAGTCAGTAAATCCTATTTGCCTCAGTGTCATCTGTAAAATGAGCTGGAGAAGGAAATGCTAAACACTCCAGTATCTCTGCCAAGAAAACCTCAAATGGGGTTATGAAAAGTCAGACACAGCTAAACAACAAGGCTTCAGAAAACAAGTCTATGTTACCCATAAAATAGATAATTTTGTATAAGGAGAAAATAATGTTTTCTATTCTGTTTCCTATTTACTTCTACATGATTCCCAACATTTTATTGGGAATAAATAAATGTTATTTTATAAGTTCTCTGGTCATAGATCCATAGAAAAAATGGGATCAATATTTTCAAGAAATAATGATTCCCAGGCCTCTTTCCTTTGTTGTCTCCCAAAATGCAAAGCTCTTTGCTTCACATATAATTTAGACATTTTAAATCCTTAAATATGCTGCTATGTATTTATTATGTTAAAATTTTGTCTTGAAGACCTTTTGTCTTCATTTTTGCACATTGATAATTTTAATAATATTTTCTGCAGTCTAACTTTAACAACCTAGATCTCTATTACTTCAAGGATAGGGAGAGCTGGAAGGGATCTTGAAGATTAGGGATCAGCTATAGATCTGGAAACCTGAAGTTCAAAGAGACAGAATGACAACCCAAATCTATACAGATATCATATGGTGGAGGGAGACTCAAACCCAGTTCCTTGCATTCTAATCCAGCAGTTTATCCACCATCCACCACCAAATTTCCAACCAAATTTCTATCAAATTCTTTTAAAATATATTAAATAGCATTAATCCCTGATTGAGGCTGTTCATTACAGAGAAGTAAATGTTTATCTCCACAGTTTGTTTCCAGGCTCTAAGCCAGTCCTTATCCATGCTAATGGATAATGGGGACTTCTTTTTTCTTTGGCATAGAATTTCATCAGACTTTCTAAAAGTCTAGATAGTTTGTATGAAGAGGTTGCTTTTGATTTACATATCTATTTATCTCATCAAAGAGCCCCAAAAATTTGACCAGTCGTCATTTCTCCTAAATGCTATCGCCTCATGTTCTCTTTCAATATGTACATTATCTTCATTTAAATAACTGTTTCTCCTATCCTTTATTATTAGCACCATCACCTTATCCAAGTCATAGATGAGCCTTGCCATCTGTAACTTCCTGGTGCCTCTCTCAAGCCCCCCTTGTGTATGACCACCTACACACACTTTGTGTGTGACCACAAGGGTCACATTTACAAGCTGCCAACCCTCTGGCTTCATGGCCATTTGTAATGACTAGTTACAAACTTTGAACATCACATCTCTAATTTCATCCTTGAGTTCCTTCAAAACTCTCCTGTGGCTCCCTGCCAGACTAAGTGATTTATCTCCATTCCACATGCATTTCATTTATTTGGCTTGGACTGTCCTGAGTATTGACCAGGAGAACCAACCTGTGCATTTGAGGAGATAATATAGGAATAGGAACCTACACAAGAGTTTCCTCAGTAAAAAATTAGGAAACAAATTCTTTTTCTTTCAGACTGACAGGTATTTTATTTTCATCCCGGAGTATGTACACTATTTTGTTGTGCTGTCTTTTAGAAGCTGCGTAGATTCTCAGATATGTTTTTCCCCCTAGACTGACTGAAATATATGTTTAGCTGATGGAGATTTGTTTAAAAATAAACATCTGTTTGCAAGTTTCAAAATGTATGATGATGAGAGAATGACAGAATCTCAAGTTGGAAGAGTCTGCAAAGACCATATAGTCCAGCTGTCACCTGATCAAGAATCCCCCCCATTTCATACACAGCAAGTGGTTCTCCAGTTTTTGCTTAAATACCTTCATTAACACCTGGGGAGTCCTTTCAACTTGTGAATAACTTTCACTGATAAGAAGCTTCTCTTTATATCAAGAATAAATGTGTTCCCTTTCCCCTTTTTGATCGTTTCTCCCTCTGTCTTCTGAGGCCAAGAACAATGACTCTGCTCTCACTTCCACATAACATTCCTTCAAATACTTGAAAATAGATATCTTGTCATATCCACTCCCACACCAAGCAACCTCTTTAAGATCCCCTTTCTCTACTCTGCACATCTCAGCTCCTCCAATTGATCCTTATATGACTTCGGCTCAAGGTCAAATGAACACTTACTCTGGAGTGAGAAGATATGGATTCCAGATCCCACTTCTGACAATTATTTCTTGTATAACTGCCTCAGGTCACATTCCCTCCATTAGCCTCTGTTTTCCCTTCTATAAAATGAAATGATTGAACTAGATAGCCTCTGAAGTCCCTTCCAAATTTCAATCTATGCTCCAATGCTCACTTTAGCACATTGGTTGCCCTCATCTGAATGCCTTAGAAAAGACACTAGTCCTTTCTAAAATGAGGCACCTACATTTGAAACATAACACTCCAGATTTTTTGTGGCCAGGGCAGAATATAGCAAGAATAGTAATATCTCCCTTCTCCTGGACACTATCTCTCTTTCTTTCAATACAGTTAAAACATTGCCTTTCTTGGTTGCTATATCATAATAGTGACTCATTTTCAGTTTCCAGTCCATTAAAATCCTCAGGTCTTCAGAAAAACTGCTATATAACCATCAGGTGATTGTGAAGTAGATTTCTTTTTTCATCTAAATGTAGTTTTACAACATTTAACCCTATTAAATTTCTTGTTAGATTTGGTTCAATGTTCAAAGAGGTAATGGGCAATATAGGGTATAGATACATCTCATTATGCAGTAACATAATTTAAAAGATCAAACTTACTGAATTTATAAATCAGGAAACCAATTCCAGAACAACAGCCAATGATTCATTTTTGCAGTCTTTTAAGTCCCCTAAGTTGGACTTCAGTAAATGTCCTCCCAAATTATTCCATTTACCATTGTGTTTTAATGAATGGACTCTATTATGTTTCCCTCCCATAGTCTGAAATCTCTTTTAGATGCTTTTTAGAAGTATACCTATACTTCCCCTAGTTTTTCTCCTTCTGTCCAGAACTCATAGCTCCACAATTCTCACCTTTATCCCCTGATGAGACATAAAGAAACAGAGCATTAGATACCCAATGAAGATTCCGGACCCCCTGCTTGTAAACCATAAAAAGAGGGAGAAGCAAGGAAACATTTCTGCCCAGTAGGATCTGGACAGAGATGTGGTCTCTGGTGTTTCACCTTTAAATCAAAAGAATCCTCTTTATATTGTATTTCGCCTCAGAAATTCACATTAAGACATTTGTTTTCTTTGTATGCTTATTTGATTGACTGATAGCTGGGGAAGGTGAACTTGGAGCATTCTGGGTAAATGGGGAAGGATGATCTGGGACTGAAATCATTCATACATAATCTACCATTTGGCTACTCCTGTGTAGCCAATCAAGGTTTATATAAATAATAACTTCTCAATGACTCACACTATCAGAAAAGAGAAGTATATAAGTTCATAAATTTCAGAGCAGATAATTTACAAACCACTGACCTTAATAAGCAGCCAATAAGACACAGGTATACAATTATGCTGCCCTAACCCAGCATTGCAACAGAAGCCATGGGAGGAACTATACTTGATAATGAAAAGATTAAGACTCCAGCAATTACAATAAAAAAAGAAATGGAATAAGCAAGTTGATGCCATAATATAAAGTATTAAATCAAATTTGTTACTATCACCCACTAGATGGGTAATTATAAGTAAACCATATAGCTTGTCTGGCCCTCAGTTTCCTTATTCATCCTAGGAGATAAAAGATTACTGATTCTGAAACACTTGCCTTTAGTTCAATCTTTTCATTTTACAGGAGACAGAACCAAAATTCTTTCCACTATAGCATGAAGAGAACTAGTAATAAATGATGACTCTGGGTAGTCCTGAAAGGAGAGATACACTGGAAAATGTGGAATGTAGAAACAAAAGACATGAATAAAATTTGATTTAAAAAAGATTTTTTTTTTCTGTTCAGGCACTCAAAGCACATTCTAAGTGAGCTTTCAATTGCCCCCTACTAGATAGGGGAGGAGAGCTGTATCTCAATATTGTGATTGGAAAAATTGACAAGCAGGTTGTTTGCCTTGCCCAAGGACACATAGTTGGTGATGGCTATAATATGTGTTAAATACTTCCTTCTTTTAAATTGAACATTGCTCTCATTTAGGCTGAGTAATCGTGATTAAATTTGGCAAGGGTCAAGCTGTAGTCATTTTCTCACCTCATGGGAAGAGGGCAGAAATGGGCTTCCAGACCACCAATCTGGTAAGGCAATAGAAACTGGTGGGTGAATTATGTGCCTTATGGGCCTCTCAGCAGATGTGATGATAAAACTCATAGGACAATGAAACGAAGCCTGTGTGTGAACAAATCTTGGAAAGTTACTAAAGATATGTTGTCAGCCAAAATAAGCGAGGCTGAGCAAGCAGTCGATGGAAAGTCTGTCTGTGGGTGGAAATGATTCTTTGGGGAAGAAGAACAATTTACAATGTGGCAAACAGGTTCAAAAGGACACGTTTATATCTCCGAAATTTCCCTTCCTTGCAGAGTAGAATTTCACAGAATTGTAGAATTTCAGGGTCAGAAGGGATTTTAGAGAGAAACTAGTTCTATACACACATGAACAAGAATTCCCCCCTACATCACATCAAACAGGTGTCATTCAGCTGTGGCAAGAATCCCTCCAATAAGATGGAACCTCCTCAGGCAACCTATGCCATTTTTGATGGACGTCAATCTTAGGAGGCTTTTCCTAATGTCAAATCTGAATTTGCCTTTTTTCTTTTGCATATGACACTCATTACTCCTTTGTTCCTCTGAGGCAAAAGCAAAAAAAAAACTAATCTTATCACACATGACAGCCCTTCAAATATTTAACGAAAATTATCATGTTCCCCCCCCCACTAAATTATCTCCAAATCTTCTTTTCCTCAATACTCTTCTCCAGATCTTTCAAATAATCCTCCTGTAATAAGCCCTTCATCATCCTAGTCATCTCTCTCCTTTGTATGCTTTCCAGATTGTCAATGTCTTTCCTAAAATATGGTGCTGAGAACTGAATACAATACTCCAGATATTGTCTGACTAAAGCAGATTTCTTATACCTTCCAAGTTCAAAAAATGTTCTGGTGTTCCCCTCCCCACCTCTCTACAGTTTCTTACAGCTTACATCTTTCATCACGTACACATCTTCTATGGCCTAGAGATATTGGTAGTTTTGTCACTCCTGAGACAAGGTACTGCATCTCTTAGCTCTATGCATTTTCATTAAGATATCTCCCCACACTGGGAGTGTCCTCCCTCCTCATCTCTACCTTCTGCCTTCCCTGGCTTCCTTTAAGTCCCTGCTAAAATCCCACCTTCTCCTGAAAGCCTTTTCTGATCCCCCTTCATTCTTGTGCCTTCTTCCTGAAGATTTTCTCCAATTTATCCTATCTATGGTTTGTTTGTACATCATTGTTTGCATGTTGTCTCCCCAATTAGATTATAAGCTCCTTCAGAGCAGGGACTGTCTTCTTTCTCTGTATCTCCAGCATGTTCATTAAATGCAAGCTTACAATCACTTCCTTATTCCTAGATACCACACCTCTCTTAATGTAGCTTAAGTTCACATTGGTTTGGGGGGTCTGTCATATCACATAATTGATGCATGATGACTTTACCACCATTATATGCTATACTCTAACCACACTTTATTCTGTTTTTTAGTTTTTTAATTTTCAAAAATATATGCATAGATAGCTTTCAACATCCATTCAAGACAAAACCTTGTTTTCCAAAATTTTTTCTCCCTCCTTTCCCCACATCCCCTCCTTTAGACTGCAAGTCTTCCAATTTATGTTAAACATTTCCAAATCATATTTCCAGAATTATCATACTGCACAAGAAAAAATCAGATCAAAAGGAAAAAAAATGAAAAAGAAAACAAAAAGCAAGCAAACAACAGCAAAAAGGGTGAAAATACTATGTTGTGAACCACATTCACTCTCCACAGTCCTCTTTCTGGGTGCAGATGGCTCTCTCCATCACAAGTCCATTGGAACTGACCTGAATCACCTCATTGCTGAAAAGAACCAAGTCCATCAGTATTGATCATCATATAATCTTGTTGTTCACACCTTATTCTGCTTGTAATTCTAAAGTTGAATTTTAAAGCCAAGTATAAGACTTTATATTTATCCCTATTAAATTTAATCTAATGCAGTTTTTACATTTTAGTTAAAGAATTCAAAAGCTAAAAGGGAGCCCAAGCCTTTCCAATTCATCTTTCTGCTAAAGGCAGAATGAGATTTCAACTATTAGAAGGCTTCCTGTCTTTTATTCTCTTAAAATCCTTCAAATCAAAGGCTCTTACTTGGGACTAGTGAAAAAATTAACATATTTTGATAACTACTTTTCAATATAATTGGCTTCTTTTGTAATCTAATGTATTTTATTCCATATATTTATAAACTTGATTCTGAGAAGAGGTCTACAGACCTCACCAGACTGCAAAAGGTGTTAATAACATTAAAAAAAAAAAAAAACAATTAAGAACCCCTATTCTAAATGAAAGTCAATGTTCTCTGCAGTTAATGCCTTCCAGTGAGTAGCTTCTAATTCTCTAATTCAATTCCCTCCTTTAAACATGAGAATGGGTCCATTTGGTTTCTACTAAGGGATCCAGGCTCTCTACCCTCGCAGGATAGATGGTGTTAAGGATTCAAGGAATGAGTTGTCTCAATAAAGAGAGATGAAAAAAATATATTTGTAGCCCATTCTAAGTTACCTCAAAGCTTTAAAAAAAAGCAAACCTAAGATCTTATTTCTTCCCCGAAATTCCCAAATCTTCACTCACTCCATTCCCATGTGAATAAAGCCATAACACCAAAAGGTATTAGAACAACATTCCCCACTATATCCTTTAGCCACTTAGTAAAAGCCCAAGAGATGGGCTTACTGTGTTTGAATCTCACCTAGCATTGGTTTTCCCAGGCACATCAGCTTCCAGAGACCACCTAAGAAGATATAAAAGGATTGTAACTTGTATTGGTAAAGGAATTAGCTATAAGGATAAAGACAAGGATCCTGTACATAATAAGTATAGATTTACATCACACACACACACACACACACACACACACACACACACACACAGATATTTCATTGGATCTGCGATCTCACCTCATAGATACAGATTACGGCCCATTTACCTCTTCTCATTTTAGGTCATTCTTGTCCAGAAAACACTGCCCTATCAAGAAATCTTCCATGGGAAATGCACCCAATGTGCTCCAAATATATATATATATATATATATATATATATAGAGAGAGAGAGATAGAGAGAGAGAGAAGAGAGAGAGAGAGAGAGAGAGAGAGAGAAGAGAGAGAGAGAGAGATAGAGAGAGAGAGAGAGAGAGAGAGAGAGAGAGAGATTGCTTGGAGACCATTGGAGCACAAAGGCTATCCATCAGTTATCTCTTTTAATCACAATATGACTGGCCCACCTCCCTTCCCGATCATACATTTTTCTGAGGATAGAATTTAAGTGATTTCTCCTACAAATTTTTTCTAGGAATATAGTATAGCCTGTTCATATGCACCATTTGCTTCTCTTTTTTGCATTGTATTTTTAAATTTTGAATTTAATACCAAAAAAGGCATTTCCATGTACATAGAAAAATACAAAAAGATTATATATGAAAATATGAATTTCCATTTTATATCACTTTTTAAACAAACAGGATATTTAAGTTTAAACATTTAAAACTGCATTACTATGTTGGTGACTCCTTGTATGATAAATAACATGCATTTCTTTCAAAATGTCCTGTTTGTCTGATGGGTAGATTTTTCCCTTGTGTGGATTTTTAAAAATATTCTAATGTTTCTCTTTTATTTATATCAATATTGCCAACCCCCATCTTACCATTACCCTCTAAATTAGAAAACAGACAGAAAGGGGGGAAACTTTTATTGAAACTAGACATAATCAAGAGAAATTAATCAACATAATAACCATGTTGAAAAAAGTATGTTACTGAATCTTTAGAACATGAACAATTGTCAGATAATATGTTTTATCACAGGTCCTCTGTAATCATGGTTGGTCATTGAACTGATCAGAGTTTTTAAGTTTTTCAAAGCTTTTTGGTTTTTCACAGCATACTTGTTGTTCAGTTGTTTTCAACCATGTTCAACCCCATTTGGCATTTTCATGGAAAAACAATGAAGTGGTTTATCATTTCCTTCTCCAGTTCATTTTACAGATGAGAAAACTAAGACAAACCAAGACCTGACCAAGGTTACGTAGCTGGTAAGTATCTGAGGTGAGATTTGAGCTCAGGAAGATGAGTCTTATTGGCTCAAGTGCACCACTCTAACCACATTCTTGTACAAATAGTTCTCCTGATGTTATTGTTCTATAAGAAAGGATGAGCTGATTTCAGAAAAGCCCAGAAAGACTCATAAACTGATGCTGAGTGAAGTGAGTGGAACCAAGAGATCATTGTACACAATAACAACAAGATTATATGATGATTAACTATGATGAATTCGGCTCTTTTCAACAATGAGGTGATCCAAAACAATTCTAATAAATTTGTGATAGAAAGTGCCATCCTCATCCAGAGAGAAAACTATAGAGTCAGCATATAGATCAAAGCACAGTATTTTTACCTTTTGTTGTTGTTGTTTGGTTGGTTTTTTTTCCTTTCTTGTGTTTTTTTTTCCTTTTGATCAGATTTTTTTAATGCAGCTTGATGAATGTGAGAATGTGTTTTGAAGAATTGTACATGTTTAACCTATATTGGATTGCTTGCTGTCTTGGGAAGGAGGTAGGAAGGAGAAATGGAGAAAAAATTTGGAGAACATGGTTTTGCAAAGGTGAATGTTGAAAACTATTTTTGCATGTATTTGGAAAAATAAAATAATATAAAAATCAAATCAAATCCTCAAAATCCAAAATAAATAAATCTCCTGATTGTATTCAGTTCATTTTTCATCACTTCAAACATACTATTGAGGATTCTTTGCAATCGATTCTTTCATCATCTCCTATACTACAAAAATATTATATTCATATTTCATAGTTTTTAGCCATATCCCAATAGATGAGTACTTGCCCCTTTTAGAATAGAGTTCTTTCTTTTTTTTCTTCTTTTATTTTCCTTCTGATTCTTCAGGAATAGAAAGTTTGCCTTACTTGTTATTCCCTCCCTTTAACTCACCATCTCCATTTGTTTTCATACTGACTTGATATGTTTCTACATCAAAATGTTTATGAGTATATATGTGTGTTCAAGTCTCCTTGGTCTATTTCAGATAAGAATAAGATGATGATTATTTTCCCCTCTTCCTCCATGATCATATGCTCATCTTCTCACAAACCACAGTAATGGAAAATAGCAAGTTCCATTGCTGCTTATTCCTTTCATTATTATATCCCCTTTATTCTCCCTTTTATTTTCCTTCTCAAAATTCTTGGAACAAAATCAATCACAAGGCCTAAGCCTTCTCTTTTTAGTTAACTCTCTCCATCCCATTTCAATATTTTTAAGATTCTGAAGGGACACATTCCTCTTCTTCTATTAGACTGTCATTATTACATCAACATTCTATAGCCCCTAGCTTAAATAAATTAACCTTTTCAGACTTTTCTAGATTCATATTTGTATTTAAATTTTCCGACTTAGCTCTGGTTCTGTACTGTTTTGCTTCTTTTTTTTACCAAATATACTTGAAAATTCTCTATTATTCCATTAAAGGTTCTTTTTCCCCCTCAGATTTTCAGGTTAAGTTGCTCTAGATTTTAAAACTATTGTGTTTTGCCTTTTAGAATATTGTATTCAAATATATTCTTTCATTTGAGGTAGAATACTCTAAGTCTTGTATAATCCTAACTGTGGTTTTTTGATACTTAACCCAAAATGAAGTCATGAAGAGATGGACACACACACACACAAAAAAATTGAACAACAATGGAGGATTCAATATGGAATGGAGGATGAAGAGTTGGCAATTTCCAAAATTTTACTATATACTATGTTGTAATAATAAAAGACATTAATAAATTCAGTTTAACACCAGGAAATGGCAAACTGTTCTACTACTTCTGCCAAGAAAATCCCAAATGGGATCATGAAGAATAGAACATTGCTGGAAATGACTGAATGACAAATACATTGTAAAGAGGTGGGGGAAAGCTTTTAAATGGTAGAGAAAAGCTAGGAATTTGCCTGAATTTTCCTTTGTTTCCCTCAGAAACAATATTAAGTTAAGTCTCTAAAACTATTCTGAAGTGACAGAATGGAAGATGGAGTAAAACAATTTTGTAACTAAGATAATTTAGCAAGACTTCAGGAAAGGTATGGCTCACTTCAGTAAAAAGGGGATACAACCCAGCACAGAGGGTGTCTAGACAAACCAGCAGGAAGCTCTTAGCCACAGCACAGATCAATAATAGAGATCCTTTGGAACAGGCCAATGGCAGAGAATGTCAGCTGTAAGGCCTCCAACCCCAAAACAGAAGGCAAACTGCCAGCCTAGGAACCCCCAGCACAACAGGCACAACTAGATTGAACCATACTAATGCAATGGGTAAGCCACTGACACCCAATATCCTGGCACAGAAAGCCAGTGATCAGGACCCTTGCACCTAGCACAAGAAACTTAGGGCAATGACACCTGTGCCCCAGGAAAAGAGTTCAACTTTAAAAGTCATGAAATAGGGGCAGCTAGGTGGTGCAGTAGATAGAGCACCAACTCTGAAGTCAGGAGGACCTGAGTTCAAATGTGACCTCAGATATCTAATACTTCCTAACTGTGTGATCCTGGCAAGTCACTTAATTCTAATTGCCTCAGCAAAAACAAAGTAAAAAAAATTTTTTTACATGAACTGATGCTGAATGAAGAAACAAGTAGAACTAGGAATACATTGTACAGAGTAATAGCAAGATTGTGTGATGGTTATGAAAGACTTGGTTCTTCTCAACAATTCAGTGATCCAAGATAATTCCAATAAACTTTGCATAATAGATGCCATCAGCATTCAAAAAGAACCATGGAAAATGAATGTAAATCAATACATTTTGTTCAAAATATGTTCATTTTTCTTTCTTATTTTTTTCTCTGTGGTTTTTCCCTTTTGTTCTGATTTTTCTCTCCCAACATGATCATAAAGAAATGTGTACTAAAAAATTTAATGTCCATATGTAACTAGAAAAAAAATAATAATAAATCTTTTTTTTAAGGCATTAAATAGGTTTAAAAATGAGTAAAAAGTAGATAGGGGCACTGACCATAAGAAGCTACTGTAGTGACAGGGAAGATCAAAACACAAACTAAGAAGAGAAAAAAATGTCAAAATGTCTATATGCAAAGCCTTAAAGAGGAGGATAAACTGGTCTTAAGCCCAAAAAGTCTTCTTGAAAGATCTAAAAGATTATTTTAAAGATCAGATAGGAAAGGGGGTGAGAGAAAGGAAATGAAAGTTATACAAGAGTCAACAGCTTGGAAAAGGAAAGAGAAAAACTGAAGAAAAATTCCTTAAAAATACAATTAGCCAAATTGGGGGGAGGGGTGAGGAGAGGGGGAATTCCCTGAAGAAATCAACTCTTTAAAAATATATCTGGACCAATAAAAAAGGAGGTACAAAAGCTAACTGAAGAAAATAAGTCTTTAAAAATGAAAATTAAGCAAGTGGAAGAACTATGAGGCTTCAAGAATCAGTCAAACAAAATCAGAAGAATGAAAAATCGAAAAAAATGTAAAATACCTCCTTGGAAAAACAATTGACTAAAAAAATAGATACAGATACAAGTCCAAAAGTTATTCGACCATCTGGAAGTCATGATCAAAAAAAAAAGAATTTGAACATCTTTCAAGAAATTATTAAAGAAAATTTTCCTGATACCTTAAAGCCAGAGAATAAAACAGTCATTGAAAGAATCCAATGATCACCTCCTGAAAGAGATCCCAAAATGAAAATTCCAAAGAATATTGTAGCCAAATTCCAGAATTATCAGATCAAGGAGAAAATATTGCAAATAGCCAGGAAAAAAATTATCAAGGAGCCACAGTCAGTGTCACAAAGAACTTAGCAACTTCTGCATTAAAGAACTAGAGGATTTGGAATATAATATTCTGGGAGGCAAAGGAGCTTGGATTACAACCAAGAATCACCTAGCCAGCAAAATTGAGTATAATTTTTCAGGAGGAAAGATGGATATTCAATGAAATAGGGGATTTTCAAGAGAAGCATAAAAAGGCAAATAGGAATACCTGTTCAATAAGGTTAAACTGTTTACATTCACACAGAGAAAATTGATACTTGTAACACTTGAGAACTATATCTCTATTAGGGCAGTTAGAAGGAATATACATAGATAGAGGGTGTAGGTGTGAGTTGACATTGATGTACCAGTATTTAAAAATGGGTGAAAAATGATTGTTATAGGAGAAAAGGAAAGAGGGAGGCAGAATAGGATAAAGTACATTATGTGAAGAAGTATAGAAGACCTATAACAGTAAAGAAAGGAAAGAAATGGGTGAGCATTATTTGAACTTTACTTTCATTGGATTTGGCTCAAAGTGGGAATAGTATATACACTGAGTTGGATACAGAAATTTATCTTACCCTATAAGAAAGTAGGAGGGGAAAAGGGGGGAAAGGGAGGCTGATAGAATGGAAGACAGCTTGAGAGAGATGGTGGTCAAAAGCAAAACAGGAAAGGTGGGAAGGGCAAAAGGAGAAAGTATTAAAAGGGGAAATGCACAGCCAGAAATCATAACTGTGAGTGTAAATGGGATGAATTCTCCCATAAACTAGAAGAAAATAGAAGAATGGATTAAAAACCAGAATACTCAAATATGTTATGTACAAGAAACACATTTGAAGGAGAGAGATATAAACAGAATAAAGATAAAAGACTAGAGCAGAATGCATTTTGCTTCAACTGAAGTAAAAGAAAGCAGGGATAGCAATCCTAATCTCAGACAAAGAAAATCTAATTAAAAGAAACTAGAGGAAAAACTAAAAGGTATCTAGACAATTAAGTAATATCAATATTAAACACATATGCACCAAGTGGTATGACCTTCAAATTCTTAGAAGAGAAATTAAGTGAACTATAGGAAGAAACAGATCTCAAAACTATACTAGTAAAGGATCTCAACCTCCACCACTCAGAAATAGATAAATCTAACAAGAAAAAAGTAAAGAGGTGAATAGAATTTTAGAAAAGTTATATATACTAGACTTCTAAAGAAAACTGAATGGGAATAGAAAGGAATACATCTTTTCTCTGACCAGTACATGGCACATACACAAAATTTTAACAGGTATTAGGGCATAAAAATCTCAAATCAAATGCAGACAGGCAGAAATATTATATGCATTCTTTTCAAATCATGTTACAATAAAAATTATGTACATAAAGGGCCATGTAATTTAATTGGAAACTAAATAATCTAATCCTAAAAAATGAGTGGGTCAAACAATAAATCATAAAAACAATAACTTCATCAAAGAGAACAACAACAATGAGGCAACATACTAAAATTTATGGTATGCAGCCAAAGCAGTTCTTTTTTTCTTTTTTTTTAAATGCAAAATAGATCATTTTAATTATATTAAACTTAAAAGGTTTTGCACAAACATAACCAATGCAGCCAAGAATAGTCATTTCTCAAAAGTAACTGATCATAGGATATAAATAAGCAATTTTCACATGAAGAAATTAAAGTCATTTCTTTTTGTTTGTTTGTTTGTTTTTGTTCAAAGCAGTTCTTAAGGGAAATTTTATATCTCTAAATGTTTGTGTGAATAAAATAGAGAAAGAATAAATCACTGAAAAAGCTGGAAAAAATTTAACAAATTAAAATTCCCCAGTTAAATACCAAATTAGAAATTCTGAAAATCAAAGAAGAAATCAATAGAACTGAGAGTAAAAAATAAATAACAAATATAACTTCTGGTTCTATGAAAATAAAATAAAATAAATATACCTTTGATTAATTTGATTTAAAAAGAAAGAAGAAAACTAAATTACAAGTATCAAAAATGAAAAGGGTAGATTCACCACCACTGAAGAGAAAATTAAAGCAATAATTTAGAGTTTTTTCCCCAGCTGTGTATCAATAAATCTGACAATCTAAGGAAAATAAATGAATATTTACAAACATATAAATTGCCCATATTAACAAAAGAGGGATAAAATACTTAAATAACCCCATTTCAGGAAAAAAAAAGAAAGAAAGAAAACTGAATAATTTACCAATGAGCTCCCTTAGAAAAAAAATTTCCAGAGCCTTTTGGATTTATAAAGAAAAAGAACAATTAATTCCAATATTACATCAACTATTTGGAAAAATAGGCAAAGAGTCCTACCAAAGTCTTTTTTATGACACAAATATGGTGATATTGATACCTAAACCAGGAAGAGCCAAAACACAGAAAGAAAATCATAGACCAATTTTACTAATGAATATTAATGCAAAAAAATTTCAATAAAATGTTAGCAAAGAAATTATAGCAATTTATTACAAGGATAATATACTATGACCAGGTAGGATTTACATGAGGAATACAGGGCTGGTTTAATATTGAGAAAATTATCAACATAATTGACCATATCAATAGCAAAACTAACAGAAATGATATAATTATCTCTGTAGAAGCAGAAAAGGTTTTTTGAAAAAAATACAGCAACCATTTCTATTTTTTAAAAAAACACTAGAGTGAATAGAAATAAATGAAGTTTTCCTTAAAATGATAAGTAATATCTATCTAAATTCATCAGCAAATATTAAGAGGATAAGGTAAACTCTTTCCCAATAAAAACAGGTGTGAAAAAAGGATGTCTATTATTACCATTATTATTCAATATTTTATTAGAAATGTTAGTTTTAGTGATAAAAGAAGAAAAATAAATTAAAAAGAATTAAAATAGGCAATGAGGGAAAAAAACTATCATTCTGTAGATAACATAGTTCACCATATTATCTACAGAATGATAGTTTTTTTTTAAGAGAATCAACTAAAAAACTATTTGAAATAATAACTAACAAAGTTGAAAGATACAAAATAAAGTGTCATAAATAATCAGCATTTCTATATATTACCAACAAAGCCCAGCAACAAGAAATAGAGAAATTCCATTTAAGCATAATTGTACGCAATATAAAATATTTGGGAGTCTACCTGCCAAGACAAACCCAGGAACTATATAAACACAATTACAAAACACTTATCACACAAATAAAGTCGGATCTAAATAACTGGAAAAAATCAAAATCTTATAAAAATGAATGTTAAAAACTATCTTTGCAGGTAATTGGAAAAGATAAAAATACTGCTAAATGTAGAAGGAAGCTTTGCTTTGAATAACTTAAAAACTCTGATGAGTACAATGACCACTCGTGTTTTCAGAAGATTTATAGTGAAACATGTTATCTTTCTAATAGAGATCATGTCTAAAGGTGTGAAAACATACATTTTTGGATATAATTACTATGTTGATTAATTTTGCTTGACTGTTTATTTTTTCTTTCTGTTTACTGATTTGAAAAGTGAGGGGAGATCAGTTTAAAATTATTCCTCTTTAGCAAAAATGAATTTAGAATGAAAAATATACAACATTTTGTATAATTCTTTTATTTTGAAGAAAGAAGTTTTCTCATCAGATGGTTTTTGGTTCTGATATTGAGCCTTCATCACAAAAAAACTTATATTTTAGAAATATAAATTTTTCTACACATATAACACACATGCACTACAAAACATGAAATGCTATTTTATCAAGTTTGCAAAACTTCTTGAATTATAATTTTACTTCTTATTCATGGTGAACAGTAATATGCAAATATTTTAGCACTAAATATGATTTTGAAATTCAGCTTTACAGGATCAATGTTACTAATACCATTTAGGGAAAGATTTTATTATTTATTTAATAATACTACCATTTGAGGTCAGCATTCCATAATAATGCTGCTGTTAGTTCTCTAAGCATTTTGTCATAGAACTTTTTCTTGTCAAGAAGAAATCCATTTAATAGAACTATTAAGAGCTATTCTTTTATTTTAACTTTAGAAGTATCTTCTTTACTATTTCACTATTGAGAACAGAAATATTTTGTGTTTTTAATAACACTAAAAGAAAATAAATATTTTATAATGAGCCAAGTCTAGACAACTAAAACTACTCCTGAGTATAAACTTACATTGAAATCTCTTATGCCCAATTAAAATATTCCCTCTTCATCTTGTTATTATTTCTACAAAATTTTGATCAATACTATAAATATATCCAGGTAGACTTTGTACCAGACAACTGACAAGACATTAGGCCTAACTAATGATCTCAGATTAAAAAATAGAAGGCAATCCAAATTTATTCGATGTTCCTTAAATTCCTTTTCACAGAACAATTGTGAAGTAGTTCCAAAGATTAAGAAAATACTTTTATTTAGATGCTTCTGGGTGTTTGCAGTTAATTTTCTTTCATCTGAAAGTTCTGGATTTTAGTTATATCTTCCAAGGACTTTTCTTTTTGGTGTTTCAGGAAGTGATCAGCAGATTATTTCTGTCCTTACATGGTCCTGTGATTTTCATAAATCTGAATAGTTTTCATTAATGGTTTCTTGATATAATAACTAAGATTTTTTTCAGGGGATCCATTGATTCTTAGATTATCCCTCTTTGCCCTATTTTCTACCCCATTTGTTTTTATTATATTAAATACATTTTCTTATATTTTTCTATCTTTAATTTCTTTCTAATATTTCTTTCTTCCTCATGGAGTCATTGATTTTTTTTTGGCTTATTCTGGCTTTCAGGGAGTGTATTCCTCAAATAAAGTTTACCGTTTTCTCATCTAATCCATTTGTTCTCCTTCCAATTCTTTCTTCAAGGGTTTTTATTTTTGTGTTTTTTTCATTCATATCATTTCTTCTAAGTATACATTTTATTTATTTTTTTCCTTTGTGTCTTCAATTGTAGTTATTACCAACTTACTCTTCTCTTCATCAGGGTAGGGGTGGGGAATCTCTTTAGATTTTCAATATTCTTTTTAACCTGGTAAGGGCTTTCTTTGATGTACTCATCTTACCAGTTCCAACTGCTGTACTGGGGCTTTGTGCTAGGGACACTGTCTACCCTCTCTGAATTTCTGAGGAGAGTGATATACATATTTGTCCCTGGGACTCTGAGTCCCTGGAAGTGGGAGGGAATCTATTACTGCTGTCTCTAGTATCTCTGGTCCTTCTCTGGTTGCACTGATAAGCTTTGGGCTTATTTGCCTTCACTGGTGCTAGCTTTGCTAGTGGCCTCCCTTCCTATTGTCTATCACTAGCTGACTTTGTGTGTAGTTCAAATCTGGAAGAAATCACTTAACTACAGTGTCTTATTGGATTTTCTTATTGTTGCTTGATATGATGCAAATTTCATGTTTTTTTATTGGAGTAAGTGTTGGGGAGTGAGCTAGGCAGCCTGCCTCCATGCAGCCATTCCAGAAATCCTTACCATTCATTTTTTTCCATTACTCCCTGATTGACTTGTAGTTTTAAATTTTTAAAAACTTTGTTACTCCATGACTTGTAGAAAACCAGCATCTCCAGGAGATTACTGAGGTTATATATATATATCAGTCCAGATTTCAGTAAGAAATTGGGAGACATTAAAAATATATACAGTTTCTTAAATGCAATACATACTGTTTTCCTCCTGCTATTAAATTCTAGACCCAGTTCGTTGTCCATCTGCTTTATTGGTCCAATTTATGTGTGCTGATAGACTGGCTCTATGGGCTGTCCAACCAATTGCATACTATAATCTAGACAACAGGCATTCTTTACCCACTTAATTTTTCCCATGTAGATACTTAGACCGTGCTCTTTTGAGTCATTATGAATCTCATTTCAGACAACATTTTGGAAGTTGTTATAATTGACTCAGTAGTATCTACAAAGAGGAGCAGCTGGAAGACCTCACCATCTTTAGGAAATCTTTCTTTCATTTGGATGCTATACTAGAAATAGTCTATGACAGTAGCAAATACCTATGAAAACTATATGTCTTCCTCTATTATGCCTCATTTGATATTAATAAGAAGGCTATCCAATAGTTTTCCCTATGACCATATCATTCAAGGAATTGAATATGACTAATATATGCATGAGAGAAACCTTATTAGAAGCAAACCTTCACTCTACTAAATAAAATGCTTTTTTATTGTCAGCAAAGAATAGACACATGAGGGTTATGTATTCTCTGCACCTTTTAATCAATTGTATAAAATATATGATTTATTGTAACACAGAGAGAAATCCTTTTTATTCTTCACTCATATTTTTCATCAAGAATGCTTCAATACATATATAGATTACTCTCAAAACAATTTTGTAGAGACAAATAAAAGAGAATTTGGGGCAATTTCTTAATTCCTCTTTTTTTCTAAAAGATCTGTTGTTCCCCAAGGTTTTGATATACTTCCAATTTCCACACAACTTGAGGAATTAATCCTTCAAAATTGTATGATCTCTAGCAAAAACATAGAATCATATAATTTAAATTTATGCTATATAAGGACTTTATAGGCCATAAAATATAAGTTCATTTTATATGTAACACTCTCTTCTAGGATACTTTTTCCAAGTTCCACTTGAATTGGTAGCCAAGGTCACCAGAGGGCAATTAACTATTTCTCATCTCAACCTCAAGAGATTGGGTCATTTCTACTGTTTTTACTCACAATCTGCCATCCAGTGTGCTTTTCCCTTCCTCCTTCCTCCTATTGATTATTAGCCAGCCAGATCTAATTAGCTATTAGAGAGGGGTATTTACTGAGATGATATAGCCCTGAACATAGGCATTGCCTTATCCACATTGCTTCTAACAATGGGAAGTTTAAATCCTCTGATCTTTCAAAAAGCATACATACATATACATGCATGTATATGTATGTGTGTAACTGTTTATATATATAAACCTTTTGCCAAGATGGAGGGCAGGAGACAAGACAAAGATTCTCTCCTTTCTTCATAGTCCCTAAGTAATTCTTTCTCCAGAGGTTGGCCAAAGCTATTGTACCCCTAGGTTGACCTATTACTAAAATGTTGAATTCTGAACTGGCTTGCTATATTATCCAAACCCCACAGAGCACTACTGATTCTCTTCAATCAACAAGAAGACATTTTCCTGTATGTATTTTATCTGTTCTCATTCAAATCTTACTTAGATTTCACCTTTAATTGATTTTATAACTTAATCAAAGCAGAGTTCACACTTCATTTTAATTGGAGTTGAGGATGATCTTGCCTATAGATGAGTAAATTCAGACTAAGAGAGATTAATCCAGGATGACACAGCTAGTGAATGTTTGAAAGTCAAAGATGAGATTCCAGTCAAGGTCTTCCTGATTCTAAGCCAAGGCCCTTACCTGCTGTCTCATACATTTTCTATGCATCCTTGATGTTATTCAGATGTTCTTCATATTTTTCCTGTTTTCTCTAGTGCTACTTCTACTTTCTCATGCAAAATCTTATGTACTAGAACAAGGTTTCTTAAACTGTGGGTCACTACTCCATATGGGATTACATAATGAATGTAGGGATCACAAAAAATTTGGTAACAATAAAAAGTATCAAACATTCTGCCAAGATTTATTGTCATGTAAAAATAAATAAGTATATCTGTATTGCTTTTGTTTTTAATAATGGTAAAAAAAATATATGGATACCAAAGAATTCTTTTAAAATAAACTTCCATATGATTTATTATCGTAAATGTTTTGTTTGTATAGCTATTTTATATACCTATATATTTAGGGTCACATAAAATTTTCTTAGATGAAAATGGGTCACAAATAAAAAAAGTTTAAGAAGTCCTGTAGACTTAATCAGTCTTAATCTGGACTTAATCAGTACAGAAAACTGAAATTAAACTCTAAATAGAGCATGGCCCCATTATCATTGATGGAGAAAATCATTTGTTATATCAATTTATACAGATCTTTTCCATTTTTCATGTTTGTTGTTCTCCTTTCAGTTTTAATGTTAAATGCTTTCAATGGTCTGGTCTAATAGCATCTTTTGCCCAGCTTTCTGAAAATGTATTTTTCCTTCCACTGCTTCTGGTTCTTTTATAAGGCAATATTACTTATAATTTTCCACTCTGCACCTCTGTAAGATTTTATAGATAAGTTCATAGTTTAAATTGATATTGCCCCTGGCCACCACATCTTTCCATTTAGTAAGGCAACCCAGTGTTTCCTGACTGCAATAGTTTCTAAGCTTTTTTGGACTTGTCATTTCAGTGACCGATACATTTTGGTTAAACTTCCTTAGGAAAAGTGATAGTCCATGTCAACATCTGTCCCTTTATGTATTTCTCATTTTTCATTATCAACAGCTTATTTATGTAACATAAGGTCAGGTTGGAATTACTTCCATTGCACATCATATCTTCTTCTCATTTTTAATCTTCTATGATGGTATCGATTTTAATCTTTTCTCTAACAAGGCAATGGTCTGATTGAACACAGATGGCTGATTTGAGAATGACTCCCACACCAGTAACCAACCATTTCCTGTCTGTTAAAATACAATCAATTTTTTCTTTAGTAATACCATTTGGTCCTTGACAATTCTTTTCCTAAAGAAAATATTCGTTGTAAAAATGAATGAGTAAAAATACTAGCAGGTGGTATTGGAAAAGTGTTGTGATTCTTTAAACACTAAAATTAATTTATTTAAATATAAATTATTAATATGCAAGTATATTTGTATCAATTGCTAATATTATATTTCTAATAAAACATTTATCAAAAGAAAAATTACATAAACTCTGTAATCAAATATTGCAATAGAGTTTTGAGTCTAAAGATAGGAGATTTCAAATATAGCATCAGACACTAAGTAGCTGTGTGACCCTGAGGAAGTCACTTAATCACTACCTGCTTTAGTTTCCTCCTCTGTAAAATGGGCATAATAACAGCACATATCTGCTAGAAGTGTTGTGAGGATCAAATAAGATAATATTTGTAAAGTGCTTGGTACAGTGCTGAAACATAATAAGTTCTATAAAATGCCTACTATAATTATTATCAGTAACAGTGGTGATTAACATTGAAATAATATATTTTTAAACTTTCTCATTTTTTATTCTTAATCCAGTTTATTTTTCTCTTTCTTTTCTATATCCCTTCTTCTCTATAACATTTTCAATACTAAAATATATGCTAATTTTATTTGGAGGGTTCCTATCAAATTATTCATAGAATTTGCCAGAAGTCATTGTCTAAGAAGTTAGTGGACAATACCTCTGTTATTTATTATCCACTTAAGCTCTCTGAGCCCCAGTTTTCCTGTTTAGAAAATGAAGAATTTGTACTAGATACCCTAGATGGCCACTAAAGTCCTTTCCAGCTCTAGATCTGTGATACTATGAACTTCATTCTCTAGGACAGATGTTGGTGCAAAAACTACAATCACTGCCATGGTGGTCTTTCTACAAATACTGATCATGAGCACCTTAAAAAAAGATGGCCAAGTGCATCATAAAATGATGTTTTTTGTTTTCTTTAGACATGTGCCAAAACCAGTAAAACCAGTGCCTTTCTTTATCTCTCCCAGAAGAGCCTGTGAGCCATGCATCCATATAGCTGCAACTCCCTCTTGTCTTCTGGCTTCATTTATAGTGAAAATGACAATATTGACATGATTCAGTTCCTACAGCAGTGTTCCCACTAGTTGGCAACTGGACAAGTATTTCACATTTAGAGAACAGGCTTCTAAGTTGCTGCTTGTAAATGGTCTAAAATCTGTGTTTCATCATCTTCTGCATCCTTTCCCATCCTTCTACCACTTTCACTGAGGAAAAAGGAGTGAGCCACAGAGGGCTTTGCTTTGTGCTTTGTGAGTTGCCACAAACAAAGGATTCATCCCCAAGTGACCATACTACAAGTAACAAGTTTTCTCGTGTTTAAGTCATCCGGACTTTGGATTTTACCCTATGGATAGATTCGTACTTGAAGTCATTCCAATATTATCTTCCAGAGCTTCCTTAGCATAAACATTGAGAACCCAAAGTCACCTCAACAACTCAGTGAAACATTAGACTAGGACTTTGGACACTCAGAAACAATTTTTTTTTTTACCTAATTTCCCCCTCTATAACACCTGGCACTATGCATTGTACATAGAAAGCCCTTTAAAAATATATATTTAATGAAAGAATGAATGAATATGTTTAAAGGATTGTGTATTTTATTATTACTTCCCAAAAAGACAGATTTGTGTGCTTTTTACATATAATTTGCATGTTTCCTTAATGCCATATGCATAGTACCCTCCAGTGTCACCTAGAACGTGGCATTTTGAGTTCAGTTGAGCCAGTCTGGGAAATACGCCGTTTAAGCTGCATTCAGATGCATCCCTACACTGCCTGCCCCTCCAAGCAGGATCAATGACCCAGGAGGCTATTAGAGTGACAACAGATTTCTCCAACTACAGGACAATAGTTCAGAGTGCTGAATGGTCTGGCTGATATCCTGGTAAAGGTAAACCTGGAATCAGGAAAAGCTAATTTGTAATTCTGTAGGATATGTAAATGTGATTCTACATGGAAAGAATGCTTTTTACTTTTTGTGGAAGCAAAGAATTAGAAACAAAGTAGATGTCCATCAATTAGGAATAGCTAAAAAATCTGTGCTACATAATTACATAATGTAATTAAACATTATGCTGTATGAAACAAGTAATATGATGACTACAGAGAAGCATGGAAAGACTTACATGAACTGATACAAAGTAAAGTAAGAAGAATCTAGAAAGCTATATGTGTGTGTATAAATATCTCTTTATGTGTGTGTATACATATACATATGTATATAAAATGAATACAAGACAAACAGTCATAAATTTTAAATTTTATTGTTGTAAATTTAAATTTTAAAAGAGAATACTTGGCCCCAAAGTAGAGATACACAAGATATTTCCCCAATTCCTACTTCTTTGCAGAGGTAATGGGAGTGACCTACAAGTGTGGAATGCTGTATATAATATATTTTATTCAATACATCAATCAGCTTTACTGAATGTTTTTCACCTTTTCAGAGAGAAGGGTTATTAAGAGTCTTACTAGGAAGATTCCAAGACTCTGAATAGGGAAGGAGGTTATGGCATGGTGCTTCTGCATGGAGCAGAGTGATCAGAGATGTTTCTGAAATGCCCCACATTGGAGCAAAACTCCAGTTTGCTCTGCTCTAGTTAAAATCTCATAAAAATCTCTGAACATATGAAAAGTGAGCTATTCCCTGAATGGGCCTCATCCTGTAAACCAACTCTAGAGCTACTCAGCTTCATCCATTTCTGGAATGATGCACATCTCCTGAAAACCCAAGATTGAAAGGAAAAGACAGGTGCCCTTCACTACAACATAAGGAAACTATCCAGCTATAAATTTCAGCAATTCTATTCGGAACTCATATAATTTCCTCCTTTCTCGTAAACTGCTTTTCCTTTCAGGCATTCCTGAAAGAAAATGGCAAATCACTTATACTTTGACTCTCAATTTTTTTAGAGGAGGCTCGCCACTAGGCACAGCCTTACCTTGTGATTTCTGTGATGAATTCTCATCATAAACTTGCTGCTAGAACTAAAGGTCTAACGCATTGGGAACAACTGATGAAGGGAGTCCAAGAGTTTGACCCTCACTTGAGGAGAGCAAGAGGAAGAATTTTAAACAGAATCATTCTGCCTTTGATTGGATGCCCAATATCCTTCTCTAATGACTTGGGGGAATGGAACTAGGGACACACCTGGATCAGAAGTGGGGCTCATTGCCACATTATTATCAACAAGAATTCAGAGACATCTAAAAACAGTGAAAGCTGGAAGGGAACTCAGAGACCCACTAGGTAAAAGATGAAGTGTTGGAAGGACTTTGAGGGACATTCAATCTAACTGCTTTTCATTGTACCCATAAGAAAACTTAGAGAGGGAGAAGTATTCATCCAAGGTCATATAGTAAATAAGTGGCATTGTTGTGCCTTCAAATTCAGTGATTCTTCCACTATGCCATATTATCCCTGTACCATTCCTGCCCTCTCCATATCATGCTGCCTATACTTTGGCCAGTATCTCAATACTTTGCCCTTACACATACACATCTCACCAGATTTGGATTCAACTACTGGGATCCAGGGCTTTGATAAGTAAGCCTTTGCCTTATCTTACCCAAAACTAGACCACCATTTCTCAATACCCCCATACTATGCTGCCAGGCCCACTCCATCCTGCTTTCCAATTCCTCCAAAGAAGTTATATTCCCCAATTGGGGGCAGTTAGTGATGTAGTACATAGAGTGCCAGGCCTGAAGTGAGAATGGCTCATCTTTTGAGTACATATACAGCCTCAGACTGTATAACTCTGAGTACAGTACAGACTGGGTAGCCCTGTTTAACCTGTTTGCCTCAGTCTCTTCATCTGTAAAAGGAGCTGGAGAAGGAAATAACAAACTGCTCTGGCATTTCTGCCAAGAAAGCCCCAAATAGGGTCAAAACGAGTGAGACATGACTGAAAAATGACTGAACAACAACAAATAACAGTTCCTCAATTAGGATGTAAGCTCCTTGAGAGCATGGATCATACGGGCTTGCTTATATTTATATCCTCAGCATTTGGCACAGTGCCTTGAGCAGGGTAAGTGTTTAATGAATGATCTATTTATTATCTCTTTCTAAAAAGAGATAGAAACAGAGACTGAAAGAGATC